>NC_134484.1:313533474-313660684 GCF_040206685.1 Ascaphus truei
GGAGAGAGTGGCGTGCAAGTGGAGAACATCGTTGTGCAGTTGGCGAATGAGTATACTCATTACATGCTTTTACCTTTTATCTGTTTGTGAGTTTAAATTTGTTGGATCTACCATTTTTTATTAAATTGTATTTTTTCATGTTGCACTAGGATCGGGCGCTTTCTTTTCTTGTTGTTCACAGATTTCTGGGAGGTCGTTGGTCCTTGCGGAGAGCAGCCAGATCCTAATCCATGGACTTTTTTTCTATTTTCATTTTTTATTTTTGACATTTTTCATTTTGTCATTATTATTTATATCTGTGTGTTTATCATAAACACATTGTTTATCCATTAAACGGTATTTTGGTAGCAACATATTTAATATGTATAGCTCTCAAATTGGCATAGCATGGTAGTCAGTAGCTATCAATATCTAGCTATTTTAATACATATATGTAATTTTTAATTTTGTGTATTTTTATAATACAATAGTGTGTAGTTAATCAGCCATCATAGGTTCACATCATTTTATGGCATTTCAATACTGCTGACGTTAGATTAGTACTTTTTAAATTAGATTTCCAGTGTCAGATTCACACCTGAGGAGCGCAGTCTTTTTCTGTATATATATATATATTAAGAAGCTACCTATTTCCCTGTGCCCTACCAGTGTAAGTCCTGTTAGATACAGGCAGTGGATGGGTTAATTCCTCCAGAAGGCCTAGTGTGCTGTTGCAGCCTTAAATGCAGTGAGTGTATCCAAGGGCGGGCCTAGCAACAGCCAAAGTGTCAGCCTGGGGGAGGTACTGGCTGGGTCATATGTGCAGATGTGACACCTGTCAGTATCAGACCTGCCCTGTTATTGGAAAGGGTTACAAGCCCAACCCCAGGGTATAAATACTGGCTCTCTCTCAAAAGTGGGTGTGTCTCTTTCCTCCCCTGTGGAGTGAGCAACAACTTCCCGGCTCCCATAAGGGAATGCAGGAGGAGCACCATGCAGGAGGAAACTTAGAGGGGCCTCAAGCCTTGAAGTGACCTTTCAAGGGGAACAAGAAAAGGGATGTACCTGCTGTAAGATCTTAACCAATGCAATAAATACCATGGAATCATATGCAAGTGTGATTCACTGTCTTGGGCTAAAAAAAAGGTGTCAGTCTGAACCATCCTACTATCCCAGAGGATCCTCACTGACTGGAGGCGCTGCAACCATGAACAAAGGTACCCTGTAAACCTGTCCTGATGATCCCCACACCATCGCGGAAGTGCTGAGCCCTCCTGTTACCTCACAGGTGTGCACCATCTTACATCAAAGACACTATTAGCAGACCAGATCTCACTTAGGTCATGCTTATAGTGCCGGTGACGTCGCCTGAAAACAAATGCATTGTCACCACCGCGTGCGTTTATAGTAAGCTCGACGGCAATAAAGCAACGGGTGACGCGATTTTTGGAAGCCGGGAATATTTGATTTTTCAGGGGCTGTCGCCTCATGTGACAGCCCCTGGACCAATCAATGGCATGGCCGCCCGCGACGCCACCGCAAAGCGAAATACAACTTTCGCTAGCTGCGACGGCGACGGGGAACGTCACGCCGCCGTCGCGGGCACTATACGTGCGGCCTTAGGGTGGAGGTAAAGGGGCTACACACACATATAAATATATATATATATTAGCGCCAATTTTTGAAAAAGAAATAATCACCAAATAAGATAAGAATGTGTTTTTATTTATAAATTGTTATATGAAGTTGTTGTGATATTATATTACTGAAGTAATTATAGGTTTATATATATATATATATATGTATTTATGTATTATATATCTTCTATTATATAGCCTCAGATTCAGCGCTGGGGAGCTCTCCTATTGGTGATCTAGTTAGTATTTAGATCCCAATTGGTCATTTGTTGTCAGGCAGCCTTGATTGGTTTGACTTCTACTACCTAGCAACGTCAGAGTACTTCAGACGTTGCTATCCGACGCTACCCACAATCCTCTGATGAAGTTGCCGTGAGCGACGAAATGCGTAAGGACCCCCTTGATCACACCACTACCCATTACGTAGCGACGAGATCGAGGCCGGAGCATGCCGGGAATACTAATCAGGCTGGAAGCAGTGAGCTCTTCCCCTAACAGCAAGGCATTTTATACCATCGAGACGTGTATGCTGTTCATCTGGAGAGCCATTCAGCATTTCTTCTACGGAGGATTTTCCACTTCTTGGCGGTGATATAGTCACAAATCGCTTGCTTTAATTTTATATACTGTGAGTGTACATTTTCCCCACCCTTGTCCATACTTCCCCCTTATTGCATTACTTGTTACACTATGGGGTTGCGCATATATATATATATATATGTAGAGGTATCAGTACCGTGTTACCCGAGCTTCAATAATCAAAAAATAAATAGATGATACCGTTCTGTGGCTAACGAAATGCTTTTATTTGTGCGAGCTTTCGAGATACACTGATCTCTTCTTCCGGCGATGTTACAATGAATGAAGCAAGGATAACTTAAAAACAGTGTCTCTTGGAATGTTATCTGTGCTTGTCCTTCCCCCGGTGTAGATGTGTTTTATGGCTAGAGGTGTCAAAGGGTAACTGAAAGCAAGTGAAGAAAGAGTGTGTATGTGTATCAGTGGGAATAAAAATGAATGGAGAGCCCACAGTATAAACAGTGCTCTACACAAGGTGTGTGTGGAGTGAGAGTGATATAAATGGTGTGGGTGGGTGTGGAAATGTGAGAGTTTGTAGCACAACTAAAAGTGTGTGTGGATACTATGTGGTCCCTATTGGTGTATATGGATGGAAAAATAAGGAGTATTAGTATGTGTGAGAGACAGCTGTGTGTGCATACTATAGCACAGTATGTACAGACATGGCCTTTAGCGCTCATGGGAAGAGAGTTCGCTAGTGTCAGTAATGACTCATAAAATTTCGATCTCTGTTTAGGCCACTGCTAAGTGTCCTGAACAGTTGCATAAATTTGTATTCATGCAACCGTCTCTCTTTCGGGGTTTTAAGATTATCTTTGAGTATGGCAACCCTCAGATCGTTCATCTTATGGCCAGAGTCAGAGAAATGTTCGCCAACAGGACTGTCTCTTGTTCCGCGTGTGATGCTGTGGCGATGCAGGTTCATTCTCTTGTTTAGCCCCTGTCCTGTCTCACCTATGTAGTAGCAGCCCCCTGGGCATTTCATGCATATGATGAGGTACACGACATTGCTGGAGGAACAGGTGAACCCTCCTCTGATTTTGTATTCCCGATTCTTGTGTGGTATTTGTATTGTGTCCGCTGTGTAGAGCATTGCGCAGGTTTTGCATCTTGGGTCCTGGCATGGTTTTGTCCCGCATTCAGTTGTACTGCTGAATACTTTACTCCTCACCATAATATTCTTGAGATTATGGGGTTGTCTGTATGATAATAAGGGTGCTTCAGGGAAGACCTGTTGCAGTCTTGTATCTTCCTGGAGGATGGGTTGTAGTTTCCTGGCGATCTTGCGTAGGGCTCCTAGGTGTGGGTTATATGTGACCACCAAAGGAACCCTGTCGCTTGTCTCCTTCTGTTTGTATTCAAGGAGATCACTTCTTGGTATTCTGGTGGCTTTGTGAATTTGCTGGTCTACAATTCTGTGGTTATATCCACGGTTTATAAAGTCTGATCTCAAGGCTTTAATCCGCTGGTCTCTGTCTGCTGTGTCGGAGCATATCCGGTTGTATCGTATGGCTTGACTGTAGATGGTTGCATATTTGGTGTGTGTCGGGTGGAAGCTGTTGTCCCTCAAATAGCTGGCTCTGTCTGTAGGTTTGCGGTATACAGAAGTCTGTAGTTGGTTGTTCTTTATAGTAATGGTGGTGTCTAGAAAATGTAATGCAAATGTATGCTGGGTGATAATGGGGAAAGGCGGGGTTGCAGACCTGCCTAAGACATGCAGATGAGCATACAGTTATATTTGCATAACAACAAGAAAGAAAAAAGTGAGAAGCGCAGACAGTGGGGGTTGTGATTAAACTAAAATTCTTTACCAAGACTGTCTATCGGGTAATTCCCGTTTTCAATCCCCTGGAGACTGATCAACTGGTACCGCACATCCATTCCATCAGCACTACTTTTAAATTACTATTTATGTATTGATTTCACATTGTTGTCCTAGAGGGGTTTTTCCTGTGACTAGTTTATTTAATAAAGAATTTTAGTTTAATCACAACCCCCACTGTCTGCGCTTCTCACTTTTTTCTTTCTTGTTGTTACGCCCACACTAGGGACTGGGGGTTCACTATTATCAGAAGCTGCACCCACCATCGGGTTGTGATTACTTTAATTCCATTTATATTTTAGTTAACATCAGCAAACACTCATTTGCACCGGACTGGTTCATGTCACATGCCTTTTTTGTTTTTGTGATTTTTTCTCTTTTATTTTGCTCCAGTGCCCATATTCAAATAACAACCCATTCGGCGCTTTTATACTTTTTTTGTTTTTTTCTTGTTAGTTATATTTGCATATTTGCTTTCCTGTGGAGGGTTTTTGTCACTTTTTTTACTCACCATAACTTAACTCAGTATTATGTATATATATATATATATATATATATATATATATATATATATATATATATATATATATGTCATGGTATGGAGATTTGCACTCATGGTTTGGTTAGAAGACAGATGCTTGTCCCATATGCAGAATATAGACGTGTGGTAACCAGGGGATCCTGATGACCAAAGAAGACAGCACACCGCAAAGAAGATATCAAAAAAGTGTATTATGACACACAGGGCCGCCAACGTTTCAGTCCTCGCAAAGGGACCTTCCTTAGGGCAGCCCTGTGTTTCATAATACACTTTTTTGATATCTTCTTTGCGGTGTGCTGTCTTCTTTGGTCATCAGGATCCATATTGATCCAGGCGCGAGTGCTACAGGCATCATCATTACGGGACTTCTTTCTTGGACTAATCCACAGCACACCTGCCTTGGGAATCTGCTGGGACGGTGCTCCTTTGTCAACGGAGCCTGGGACGGCCCCAAGAGTCTGCAGCTTGACCGGATGGTGTATACCAGCCCTGGGAATCTGCTGTGACGTTGCTCCCTCACCAACGGAGCCTGGGACTGCCCCAAGAGTCTACAGTTAAACCGGATGGTGGTGATTATATATATCACATATGCTTGATTTTATTGCATTTTTGTAAGTGCGTTTTTTACCCCCCCTCTCTCCCCCTTCCCCCTCATTAAAACTTTTATACGCTATGGGCGTGCGCTCTCTCCTCTTTTTTTCTTTTTAGATATCTTGTGGACGTGGTTGGTCCATACTGAGAGCTGCCGGAGACCCTGCATACCAGCACCTATATCATTCATTGGACTATTTGAGGACTGGTTTATCCTTTTTTGCTTTTTTTACATATTGTTGTTCATGTCCATGTGGGCCTGATTTATTGTTTTAGGTCCACATAATTCCATGTTATATATATATTGCTTATGTAATTGAGGGATTTATTAATATTTACATCAATATTGCCACAGCATATATATATCATTTGTGTATGTTCCTTAGAGGCGCAGCTTTTTTCTTTGTTGTTTATATATATATATATATATATATATATATATATATATATATATATATATATATATATATATATATATATATATATATATATATATAGTGTTCGACAAACCTATACATTTGCTCGCCCCGGGCGAGTGGATTTAACATTGTGGTGAGCTCCTATTGGCCCAATCAGCACACGTTTGGTACTAGGTAGCGAGTAGATTTTTTTGTGTTTCGAGTAGATTTTTTGGTGATTTGTCAACATATATATATATATATATATAGCAGCAAGCATACAAGCATAAGCTTATAGGGGACCATGTCAAATGTTTTTGAAGCAAAAGGTGGCACTGTGTGCTCATTTGATGCATGTCATTTCCCAGAATCCCCTGCTGCAGTGGAAGCACTGTATGCTGGGTGATAATGGTGAAAGGCAGGGTTGCAGACCTGTCTTAAAGCTGCAGTTCAGTCAATATCCTGCATGTGTGTTTTTTTTAATAAATCAGTTCTGTAGTAAGAAAAAATACTTTTAGCATTTTCTGTTTTTATAAAAACAACTTTGAGAGACCAATTTTCTTGTATTCTATTTTAACAGCCATTTGCTACGGCACTGCCCCTTCATGTCCTGTCACAAGCCCTGGCACACCCCTTTGTCAGCCCTGCCCTCCCTCTAGCACATGTCAGTGCTGGATTGCTCATGAATATTCATGAGCTTCCACTGACAGACAAGCAGATTATAAACAAATCCCAGCTTTTAATATGTCACCAAATTTCGACCTATCAATACATGGAGAACGAATTGACCTGCAGCTATACAGTTCTTTAGGTAATTAGAGATTGCACACATGAAACTATTGAAGTAAAAAAAAAAAAAGACTGAACTGCAGCTTAATTTTAAGACATGCAGATCGTTGAAAGTGCAGTTCAATTTTTATTGACATTTTACAATAAAATGAAAGTGCTTAACCATGTAATAATCATAACATTCGATCACTAATTCAAGATGTGTTTAATAGTCCCAGTGACAGCTTCTTGTGACCTTGGGAAGGTCACTTTACCTCCCTGTGCCTCAGGAACCAAAATTATACTGTAAGCTCCTCAGGACAGGGACTCATTGTGCTTGTAAAAGTGTATGTACGGCGCTGTGTACAGTGTCAGTGCCATATAAGAAAGTATTATTAAATTGTACTTCTGTACAGCCCAACATGCAATTTACATTACACAGGCAACAATAAAATTGCATTAATAGTGCTCTAAAAAATGTGAAATAATTTGACATTAACATATCTGATTAGGTTACTATCAAGGGCCATCAAAGTAACAATCTAATAATGATATATGCCATAAAATATAGTCTCTTTCTCTGGCTTATTAGTACTGTAGCTGGCTACCATTTTTCATGAATACAATACTTCTGACTTGAATAAAAAGTCAAGAGTATAAGGCTAATTCTACATCAGTAGAAGAGGCTAGGGGACATTTTTGGCAGAAAAGCTCCACAGACTTCAATAGCTATTTTCGGATTAAAACGGCCCCAATAGCCTCTTCAGAGTACTGTATCTAGAATTGAACCTTATGGCCCTGATGCCTCCAGTAATGCGGCATCTTACAGTATATGCACTAACTCATCAAAGGACCCAGGGCACATGATTTACCCCAAAAATGGCGATCAGAGCAGATCTTTAGCTACTTTAAGCTAATTCATTGCATGTGTTGTACTTTAAAGAAGCTGGTTTGCCTCCTCTGCAAGTGAGCAAATGGGGAGTGGATTCTAGAGTGTGTAGCCTAGTCCCCTTGGGCTACTAATTCTCTGGCCCCTCTAGCACTGTAAATCCCAGTAAGGAGTAGGCAGTGTTGGGAGCAAATCCTGCAGGGCCTGGTTATATTGTTATATGTGCGTTACCTAATAAAGTTCAGGAGTAGCCTGGTATTACAAGGGGGGCGGGCCTATGACTGACAGGAGGCTGGCTTACAAGCCACTCCCCAGGGAAGGAGGGGTTTCCCTCTAGAGGTTAGAGCAGTGGTCTCGAAACTTTTCAGTACGAGGGACACATCTTATATTCTACACATTTTCGCAGGCCAAAGACAAAAAATATTTTTATAATTTGTATATATTTATATTTTTTATAAATAAATGAATATGTTTTATTTGGAGGTAATCAGCATATGATTCAGAACAAAAGAGAAATGTGACAATTACAAAGAAAACATGCTGTGCTTACACTGGGAAATGATATAGAATGAGCACAAATATATATATTTCAAGTTGCTGCGGGCCAGATAAAATCTTATGGGTGGTCTTATGTGGCCCCCGGGCCCTAGTTTGGAGACCCCTGGGTTAGAGTAAGGGTTCTGAGAGTTGGTTCTGTGCTGCCCTCGCTGCTATGAGGACGCAGAAGTAAGTCTCTCTGGAACAGGAGTGGGCTGAGGCCTAACAGGTTAGGGATGTTAGAGGGTAAAGTATTCTGAGGAGGGGTGCTCAGGGCCTCAAGCCTTAAGGGAATGGAACCTGTAATATCTATGATGTACCCTATAAATCTCAGTTATACCCTCTCTGGTGTGATGTCTCGAGTGTGAATACCAAGATGAGTTGCCTATGAGGTTCATCCTGGCTGCACCAGGATCCTCCTGGGCTGCGCTGACCGAAGAACCATCCCTGATAGCCTGTCCTGATGTCTCCCTATACCGCAGCGGAGATCTCAGGCCTTCTGTTCTACCTCACACGTATGCACCAGAATAGACAGGTGCTATATGATCTCATTTAGGGTGGGGGAAAAGGTGCTACAAGTGGTTAGGGGAGCAACATTATCAAAGGATGTATCAGAATTTGCACCATATGCCCCATTCAAAGCTAGGGCTTAGGCTGAGGCCCCGCTGCACGCGCCCGCACTGCATCCAGGCGGCGCGTGTACGGCGCTTCACCGCTATCTGCGGTCCGTAGGGAGCATTTTCAGGCGCGGGAGGGCATGGCCAAAACGGGTCGGAGGGGGCGCGGCCATGACACATGACCAATGCGGGGGGCAGTGTGCTGGGGAGGAAGTGTGTGTGTGTTAAATAGCAGCCCTCCTGAATGCTGTGTGTGCCTCCTCTCCACAGCATGGGTGTGCAATCGCAGCCCTGCTCAATACAGTACTGGGTGTGTAATTGCACCCTCTCCTGAACACTGTTAATAACCTCCAGTATATTGTCTGTGTGTAGTTGCAACTCCCCCTGCAAAATGTGTGTGTGTTTGTGTGTGTGGGGGGGGGGGCTAGCACTAGCTGGCTTATCAATGGCTTATGGGATCCAGTCTGTGATTGGCTCCCTCGCGCAGCACGTGACGCGTCGTCGCACAGGAACATAACGCTGTTGTATCCCCTGCTGGCTGACGCGTCACAGCGCGTAGTGAGCCATGCAGTGAGGAGGGACTGGGGCCAACTCGGGAGGAAGTCAGGAGCAGGTGAGTGGCGCGTATGCAGCCGCGCACGCCGTCGGATGCAGCGGGACCTCAACCTCAGGCTGTGTTTGCTCCTTGTGGCCTTGGGCAAGTCACTGAATCTCCCTGTGCCTCATGCACCCAAAAATAGATTGTAAATCTACAGGGCAGGGACCCGTGCCTGCAAAATTCAATGTACAGGCAGTCCTCGGTTATCCGACACAATGCGTTACTCAAAATGGCGTTGTAAGGCGAAACGTTGTAAAGCGAAACACGTTTTCCCATAGGAACACTGTTTAAATGAAAGGTTCCGTTCCTGAAGGCATTTTTAACACTTTAATTAAGCAGACAGAACCACACTGTGATGTGACTTTTAGGCCTATATAAACCCAGTCAGAACAGCTAGTCTGCTTGCAGCCCATATCCAAGTGGCCCATTATAAGTGGCATGTCTACTGAACAACTGAAGTTTAAAGGAAGTTCAAAAGAAGTGAGGAAGAAGTGGACACCCCATCTGGCCCTGATTCCTCCATTTGAACTACGCTGGAAAGGAGGTTATCATCAATACCAGACTGCATCATTACTGCTGTGTGCTGCCTTTACCATTTATATTTGCTGTAACTTCACTTCTTCTCAAATGATGCACTTCTTTCTACCAGCCTCAGTATGTCTCAAACTCTATTCATATATCTCCATCTCTCCTTCCTTCCCCACTTCTCAGTTCACATTAACTCCTTTCTTACCTGCGTCCTCTGACACCACACAGCTATATCCCCTGCACTAAAAAACACCCCTACAAATCCTCCTCACACATCCTCTTTCTATCCATGCTTCTCCTCCTTGCTTCTGGGGATATCTCTCCCAATCCTGGTCCCTGTCTTATTTCTACTTGCTCTCGTCCTCGCCTCCCACATGCAACTTCTACTCCTTCTGGTTTCAACCCCTCCAACCTCATACCCATCCCCTGCCACCCTCCCTCCTCTCTCCCATTCTCCTGTGCTCTTTGGAACGCACGCTCTCTTTCTAACAAGTTCCTCTCTGTACATGACTTCTTTCTCTCTCACTCCCTGCTTCTCTTTGCTATAACTGAGACCTGGCTCACTCAGTCTGACTCTGCTCTGGAAGCTGCCCTCTCCTATGGTGGCCTTTCCTTCTCCCACACTCCGCGCCATGATGGCAGGGGTGGAGGCGTGGGGCTCCTGCTCTCCTCTGTCTGCCATTACCGAACCCTTCCTATTCCCCCCTCTCTTGCTTTTCCCTCCTTTGAGGCTCACACTGTCCAGATCTTCTCTCCTCTCCCTGTTCATGTGGCGGTCATCTATCGCCCACCTACCTCTACTCATCCCCCTTCTGCCTTTCTCTCTCACTTTGAATCCTGGCTCTCTTTCTTTCTCTCCTCAGACTCCCCTGTTCTTCTCCTTGGGGACTTCAATTGCCACATTGATGACCCCTCTCTCTCTTGGGCTTCCCGCTTTCTTTCTCTTACCTCTTCTTTTGGCCTTCAACAGTGGACTGCAGCCAGCACCCACAAGGATGGCCACTAGTTAGACCTGGTTTTCAATAAAAACTTCTCTCTCTCTGATTTCTCCATTTCCCCTTTTTCTCTCTCTGACCATCATCTCATCTCATTCTCTTTATCTCGCTTCTCCCCTTCTCCACCTCCATCTACCCCCCGGTTCTGCAGAAACCTGCGCTCTATTCACTTACCTGACTTTGAGTCCACTTTACGCTCCTCCCTCTCCTCTCTCAGCTCTGCTACAGACCCTGACAACCTGGTCAGAAAGTACAACTCTGTCTTGTCCTCGTCTCTTGATCTACATGCCCCGCTTTCTCTCTGCCGCCCTCGCCCTTCTAACCCTAGACCCTGGCTAAATTCCCACACGCGCATGCTGCGTTCCTCCACTCGTTCCTCTGAACGCCTCTGGAGGAAGTCTCACACTCTACAAGCCTACTTTTCTGCACTAATCAACATGCACAAGTCTAACCCACGCCGACTGTTCTCTGTCTTTGATACTCTACTCAAACCACCCTCAGCTGCCTCTCCTTCCTCCATCTCCGCTCAGGACTTTGCTGACTATTTTAAGGAAAAGGTGGAATCCATACGGCAGAACATCCCCTCTGTTTCTTCCCCCCATCCTACACCTCTTCCTAACTCTCCTCCTGCCTTCCTTGACTCTTTTTCCACTGTCTCAGAGAAGGATGTGTCGCTGTTGATCGCCTCTTCTCCCTCTACCACTTGCCCTCTTGACCCCATTCCCTCCCATCTCCTAAAACCTCTAGCTCCTACTGTACTATAATCCCTACGCTTACACACATTTTTAACTCCTCCCTCTGCTCTGGAACCTTTCCATCCTCCTTCAAACATGCAACAGTAATACCATTACTCAAAAACAGCAAGCTTGACCCTACCTGTCTTTCTAACTATCGACCTGTCTCCCTCCTGCCTTTTGCCTCTAAACTCCTTGACCGTCTTGTATTCTCTCGCTTGCTCCATTTTCTCAACACCTATTCTCTCCTAGACCCTCTACAATCTGGCTTCCGCACTGCTCACTCCACCAAAACAGCCCTCACTAAAATAACTGACGACCTCCATGCTGCCAAAGACAGAGGTCATTACACTCTGCTCATATTACTCGACCTCTCTGCAGCATTTGACACAGTGGACCACCCTCTTCTCCTCCACATTCTCCATACTCTAGGTATTCGGAACAAAGCTCTATCCTGGATCTCATCCTACCTCTCCCATCGTACTTTTAGTGTCTCTTCTGCTAACACCTCCTCCTCCTCTATTGATCTCTCTGTGGGGGTACCCCAGGGCTCTGTCCTGGGACCTCTTCTCTTTTCTCTGTACACACTCTCTCTAGGTGACCTAATAACATCTTTTGGGTTTAATTATCACCTCTATGCCGACGACACACAAATATACTTTTCAACACCTGACCTTACACCTGCTGTACAAACAAAAGTTTCTGAATGTCTCTCTGCTATATCATCCTGGATGGCCCTCCGACGCCTTAAACTCAACATGGCTAAAACAGAGCTCCTCATACTTCCTCCCAAACCTGGCCCTACTACCTCCTTCCACATTACTGTTGGAACTACAATCATTCACCCAGTAGCCCAAGCACGCTGCCTAGGGGTCACACTCGACTCCTCTCTCACATTCGCCCCTCACATTCAAAACATTTCTAAAACTTGTCGCTTTTTCCTCCGCAATATAACTAAGATACGCCCTTTCCTCTGTTGTTCGACTGCTAAAACTCTGACTCAGGCCCTCATTCTCTCCCGTCTTGATTACTGTAAACTCCTGCTGTCCGGCCTTCCTGCCTCTCACCTGTCTCCCCTACAATTTATCCTAAATGCTGCTGCCAGAATCACTCTACTCTTTCCTAGATCTGTCTCAGCATCTCCCCTCCTGAAATCCCTCTCCTGGCTTCCGATCAAATCCCGCATCTCAAACTCCATTCTTCTCCTCACTTTTAAAGCTTTACATTCTTCTGCCCCTACTTACATCTCATCCCTAATTTCTCGCTATGCACCATCCAGACTCTTGCGTTCTTCTCAAGGATGTCTTCTTTCTACCCCCTTTGTATCTAAAGCCCTCTCCCTCCTTAAACCTTTTTCACTGACTGCCCCACACCTCTGGAATGCCCTTCCCCTCAGTACCCGACTAGCACCCTCTCTATCCACCTTTAAGACCCACCTTAAGACACACTTGCTTAAAGAAGCATATGAATAGCACTGTGGATATTCTGAACACATGATACATAAAGATTGGCCCCCTGCAGACGCACTTACCAGAACTCCCTCCTACTGTCTTTGTACGTTCTACCTACCTACCAATTAAACTGTAAGCTCCTCGGGGCAGGGACTCCTCTTCCGAAATGTTACTTTTATGTCTAAAGCACTTATTCCCATGATCTGTTATTTATATTATCTGTTATTTATTTGATTACCACATGTATTACTACTGTGAAGCGCTATGTACACTAATGGCGCTATATAAATAAAGACATACAATACAATACAACACTAAAATACACCAAATATTTTACGCAGGCAATAAGATATGCAGCACACAAATAAATTATATAGTGTATATACTGTATACTGTATTATATATATATATAATAACATAATAAATAATATATTATATAGTATAATATAATATTATATAGTATAATATTATATATATACGCTCTTACGACGCTTTGCAACGTTGTTTATGTGAATGTGTATATATTTACACACATACACAACGTTGCAAAGCGTCATAAGAGCGTTGGATAAGCCATTTTGGCGTTGTAAAAATGAATATAGGTATGCATTGCATAGCGTTGGATAAGCCATTCGTTGTAAAGCGAAGCGTTGTAAAACGAGGACTGCCTGTACAATGCTGCGTACACTATCAGTGCTATACAATAAAAAAAATGTAAACAACATTTCTGCAATGCATTACTGAGTTTTCCAAAACCATTATCAAATTTTATCACGATAAATGATATAGATCAGGGGTGCGCAAACTGGGGGGGCACATAATTTCTGTGGGGGGTGCGACACTTACAGACGCCCCGCACGCTTAAATTAAATGCCGGGGGAGCGCACGAGGCAGGCCTCTGTAAGTGGTTTCTGGCAACACCATCGCCATGGCAATGCGATGTCACATGACCTCGTGTTCCCGGAGAAAAGGTTATTGGGGGACGCAGACAAAAAAAAGTTTGTGCACCCCTGATATAGACTATATTCAATAGAAATTTAAAAAAAATGGGAATGTACTCTTATATTAGTAAAAAAAAATTGCCTTGCTACATATAGAGCAGATTTATATATTTTTTGCCCCCGAATTGCTCCATCTTTTTCACCCTTCAGCTTTACCCTTCGCAGAGCAATGACACAATGTGGATAGACCCACGTGCCACCCTGAGACCCTCAAGGATCAGGCTTGAGTTCAGGGTGAGTGTGTGCTTGGTGTGTCCCCGCCCCTTTCTACCTGCGGGGAAGTGCTCGGCCCCGAGCAGCAGCACAGTGAGCAGCAGGAGCAGAGCTCGTGGCGGTGACCGCAGGAGGCGGGGGCTCCCGGGCACCGACTCCATCCGCCCGGTCCTCAGTGCCTCCCAATACATCGCCATGACCCGAACACTGCTGCCTGCGGGTGGGGTGGCCGCGGACGTCATAGATTCCAGGCTTCTGTGAGGTCACGGTGGCGCGTGACGTCACGAGGTTGCGGGGAGCGGGGGGGTAGAGGGGAGCCTGGCACCAACAGGCAAATGAGATGCGGGGATACCACTGGCGATGAAGGGCTCAAAGAAAGAGAAGAGGGTCTTGAATAATCTACGCGGGGGAAGAGCTGCTCATGTCCATTAAGAAATTAATATAAAGTATTCATGTTCTGGGGACCATGTTCATTCGGATTGAAATATTTAAAGGGCTGAAAGCAATGGGTTGTGGAGGCTCAGAACTGGAAAAAATAAACACATTGTAATGGTAAAGTACTGTGGGATTTTTTTTCAGTGATTCTCTATTGATGTCTATGTCTGGCAGTCAATGGTCAAATTGGCTTAAAACAAGTTGTGGTGCTAAGAGCCTGTGACATCTACAGTACCATTGGACCAATTACTTAAACTAAATAAGCAATGTAATTCATCATTGGTGTTGATCCATTTACCACTGTTGGTGCTTAATGTTAACAGCGGATGCAGACGATCATAAAGTAATGTTCAGAATTAACTCAACATTGAGGCAATGAAATGGAAATAGCTCTCAACCAATCGGTCCCTAACCCTATGGGGATTTCTGGTTTTCAGGAGGGGGCTCTATTGAAGTCTTTGTGGCATTGCCAAACTACTAAATAAAGGGGAAATGCTGCCCACTGTCAAAAAAAATGAAAAAGGATACAAATACCGGTGCTCCTGGTTCAGGATTCCCTGTGATAATCCAAAGTATAATGAAGGGTAAAGGAACAGGGCTCCACGGATTTCTAGACAAACTAATTTATTGCCAACAAGATAACTTGATGTTTCGGCCACACTTGGCCTTTCTCAAAAGCAGATCTGCTTTTGAGAAAGGCCAAGTGTGGCCGAAACGTCAAGTTACTGTATCTTTTGGCAATAAATTAGTTTGTTTAGAAATCCTTGGAGCCCTGTTCCTTTACCCTTCATTGCCAACCTACTTCCAGGTAATCGTGAGACGCCTTAATTTTGAAGTCTTCATTTTCTTTTTAAAATGAAGGACCCCTAAATGCATTTGGTTAGAAAACGTAATGGATTGAACTCTCATATTGACATGGTTAGGTTGCTAATGCTGCTTTTGAGGCTACAGTAAGTCCTCATTTTACGACGCTTCGTTTTATGACAAATGGCATATCCGACGCTGTCCAATGCATTCCTATGGGTGGTTTTACGACGCCAAAATGGCATATCAGACACTCTTACGACGCTTTGCAAAGTTGCAACATTATGTCAATCAGAAGGATGCAGTCAGGGAAATCATCCAGATCAGTCTGTGCGAAGATTTAGTGGTGTATTTAGGCCCTTAAACATGTCTTAACAGTTTTATTATACAGTTCTGGATTCAATAAATAGAATCTTTACATCATAATTTATGTGTGTGGGCTGCATATCTTATTGCCTGCATAAAATATTTGGTGTATTTTCGTGTTAAAAATGCCTTCAAGAACGGAACCTTTCATTTAAACAGTGTTCCTATGGGAAAATGTGATTCGCTTTACGACGCTTCGCTATCCGATGATATTTTGAGTAACGCATTGTGTCAGATAACCGAGGACTGCCTGTACTGCCAGAGTGGGATCCCACTGAAATATCCATCTATATATAAAAGCCTTAGGTATGTTTCTGTACAAAGGTTCAGCGGTTACAGGGTTGCTAAGCAACAATAAAGTTTTAAGAGGGGTGTGTGTATTATGGGGGAGGCAGGTATTGTGTGGATTGTGCAGGAGGCGGTGTATTGTGTGTCTACTGTATGTGTATGTATGGTCGGAGAGAGCAAGTAAGACACAAAGAACGTCTTTCTCCCAGTAGGTGACACTCACTGAAATTGAGTAACACTGACTCCCGATAATTGAGACCATCTGAAAAATATATTTTTTAATTGTAGTTATTTGGAAGAGAGCTTCGCCTTTTTATAAGTTTATTAGTTCCTGAACGAATCAATGTATTAGTATGTAGTGGCATAACATGGTTTAGAACACGGCTGTCAGTCTCGCGGCCCACAAGGTGTTGCCATTCCGTCCGTGCCAGCTGAGCCGACAAGGGGGAGAGCTGGGACAGGAACCCCTTGCCCGATGACAGCAGTGGCACGATTGTTGGCGGTTGCTGGAAGTAGCATCTCCCTCTGCTGGTGAATGCCTCCTCCCACACACCAGAACGAGGGCCAGCCAAAAGACCGCGCAGCAACGGACGGCCCCCCAAGGTAAAGTGTGGGGCGGGGGGGTTATTGTAGGGAGGGGGCTGTTGTGAGGCTATTATGGGGGAGGAGAGCTATTGTGGGGAAGGGGAACTGGTCTCGGGCTATTGTGGGGAAGGGGGGCTGGTGTGGGGCTATTGTGGGGGAGGGTTTATATATAGATCTATAGATACGTTGATATTAAATTAAAAACTGTTAAGCTCTGCTAGAACTGTGTACAGCTAGTATGAATAAAACTGATGCGTGTAAGTGCCTGAATGTGATCAAAATGAGAGTAACAACAACCTCTCCATGGGCTAGATCCACAGATCTCTGTTCAATCAGGGCAAATAACGTGATGTTGCCTAAATAGGTAACAGACGCTATTTTGGTTTAACGGGTATCCACAAAGCTAAATATATGCAAAAATAACAGCCATTAGTGATCTTATTAGCATACGCTTAACGCCATGTGAAGTTAGCACTGCCTTGCGTTTGCTTCAAATAACATGGCGTTAAGTATCATTAAACCAAAGGTGGCGTTACTCCCATGAAGACCCTGAATAGGTGTTTAATTAAAGTAACAAAAGAGAAGACGGGAGTAAAGCAACCTTATTAATAACACTATGATTGTTAAATCATACCTAACTGGAATTACACTTATTCAGATCCTGTAAAGTCCTATTTTACGGTCTGGATGGGAGTAACAACTAACCTTACGTTAAATCGCTGCGTTCACTGTAACGGAGCGGTGTGGATATGCGTTGATAGAGGGAACACCTTTTGCATATCAGCACTAACGTCCATTATAGTAACGCAAGGGTTTGTTACGGCTAAAAATTGCACTCAACGCATTCTTACTGCGTTTTTGAAAAAAAATTGAATTTTTAGTTGAAAATCCTGTGTGTTTGATGTGTCTTAGCAACAAGGGGGATATGTATACTACCCATATTCGCTACATAGTCATCCTTTGATAAAGTCGCTTTATGTGACGAAACGCGCCAGGACTCCTCCCTCTGACACTACGTCAGCACGCAAGGGTCCGTTGTGGTCTGAACGGACTCAGTGCGCTCGGCAAGATCACAGGAATTACAGCAAGCAGCTTGTGAATACATCCTGGCTGTATCCCGCCACCTCCGGTCTAAACACTTCACCGACGGGATCCCTCCTCACGCTGTGAGTTTGTCACAGAGGACGTCGTTATCCGGAGCAGACATTGTTGGCGGTGATTTCTGATTCGCATATGTTTATTTTATAGCATACGCTTGTAAGTGTGCTTGTTTCCCCCCCTTGTATTTTCCCCTTCCATTTTTATTAAAAATTTTATACGCTATTGAGCGTGCGCTTTTTGTTTTCTTCTCTTCTTAGATCCTACCAATTGGATGTGGTTAGTCTAGAAAAGCAGCCTGGACTCCTTCATTCTTATTCACTTTGAAAGATTGACTTTTCTGGACGTTTATTTGGAAGAGGGGTTTTGTATATGTTATATGTTGTGTTTGTTTTGTTTGTTCACATGCTGTTTTATACTGTATGCATAACATCTTCACCTAATATCAATCTGATATCACTTACTCTTTACACACCTATTTTTAATTACTGTTTGATTATATTGTTTAATTATACTGTATGACATATTCACCTAGATTTGTATCCATTTGACACCATTTTTTATTTGCACGTTACCTGTTTTTGGCGCTACTATTTTTCTTTAATATATATATAGATGTAGCCAGGTCCCCCTTGACATGCTAGCCCCCCCTTGCGCACTCACCCCCTCCTTCTGGTATGCGAGCGCGCGTTGTTAGTTGTTGCTGAGTTGTTAGAGTGAGTTCCTGTTGCTGTGCTGACTCTGTCAGTAAGAGGCACCTGGAGGTCTGCAACATTGTTGCGGTAGTCTGATGCAGTGCTGTGAGTCTGGCAGCACAAAGCAGACAGAGAAAAGCAGTTGGTGACTGGAGCAGCTAGGGGAAGGAGGTAGGGTGCAGGGGTCTGTGACTCTCTGCACTAGGCCAGCAAATCCCCTAGGCCCCAGATAGCCCTGAGTCATCTTAGCTGAGTATTGTAGGGACAGGCCCTAGGCTAGGGACCCTGCCCCATTATATATTTGCTAGGAGTGTATCACGGACATTGCTCGGATTGCTAAGAGGGAGCTGGACTATCTCCACAGAGGCCCAGCTAGTGTGACTTCGGCCTACTGGCAGCAGACAGACCCTAACTAAGGTAGAGACGGTGCGGAGCTGTACGGTGATATTATCCGCGCTGGAATTCACCCCACGCGTAGGAGGATATCCCGGTGGATCCAACCCCAGTGATATAGCGGCACCCGTGGCTGGAGCCCGGGCAGGTAACCCACAACTCACGTGCACCAACAAGGCCTATCACCAGACATAGTGGCTGCGCAGTCACACACACACATTGGTATATGACTTGGGAGTGCGAGACATTGGGTTGGGGTTACTGGATACAGGGTGGGATCACTCTTTGGGAGGTAGCGTCCGCCGTGACGCCTAGAGGTGGTAGCGTCCGCCATGACGCCTAGAGGTGGTAGCATCCGCCTTGACGCCTAGAGGTGGTAGCGTCCGCCGTGACGCCTAGAAGTGTTAGCGCCCGCCGTGGTGCAAATTAGCGTAAGCGTCCTGCATGGCGCAGTAAGTGTCTCCTCCAGGAAGGGACACAGGTTATGCAAACTGTTGTGGTTATATGTTGTGTTGCGGAATAAGTAAAGTCCCATATATATATATTTTGTGTGTGAGTATTGATTGTCCTGCGAGGAACTACTCCCCCTCTGGTGGGAGCCATCGCAGGTGGAGGCGCTGCATCGTTATACGTAAGTTGTCCACAGTAATATTACCCCAGGTTCCCCGTGGCGGAAGCTCAGCCCTCCTGTGAGCCAACAGGTTATGCACCACAATTAGTAACCATGTATGTTTCCTGCCCCCACACCGTGTGATCTGCGATTGGGTGGGGGAAACCCCGTTACATTTTGGAGGCGCTGCTGAGAGCTTAGACCTGGGGTGCCCTATTCAAAACAGATCAGCATCATGGTAATTCCCTCCGGTCAAGAGGTCCACGCGTGGGCCACCACCGTCCGTTAACCACCTAGACACGTTGTCGCCGTAGGGAACGTCCCGGCGTTAGTAGCGGAAACTGACATCCGGAACTCTCTGAGCAAGCTCTTAGGGCAAGATAGAGTATGGTACCGTAGCAGGGTGTTCGACTCTACTTATGATTTGAGTGCCCTACTATTCACCGTCGGGCGGGACATACACTGGCGACACACTTTATTCGAGCTTGGCTAGTCCCACGAATTCGGGTATACCCGGGTGTATTGAGGTTTGTGACTGTTTTCTGCCCGAGTGCATTGAGTTATTTTCCAAGCAGGGATTGAAGCATTTTATTCCCGCTGGCTGCAATACTGCACAGTATATATATATAAACTGCATTACAATTCATGAATTTATGCCATCTGGTAGACACGCAAAGCATTGCAGCCTATTAAATCCTAATCATTATCATTTAACAGATCAGCCGCCCATCAGCCAGGCATGAACCCAGGCTGGGAAGGCAAATGCAACGGGGCTTGTCAGAGGTTAGGAGTGGCGCATTCCAGGTATCTGCCAGGTACATACCGGGTATTTGCTCGAATAAAGTGTGTCGGTGCAGTAGGCCCTGAAGCGGCCCGAATATTCTAGTAGCCCCCGAGTGCCCACCAGAAGGATACCCCCTTATATACTCGGACTTGCCCATAATACGGGAAATGTTCTCGCTCAGAGCCCCTCCTCAAGATCCAGACGAACCGTCCACCAGTACCTGGACACCCCGTACCCCCGTGTCCAGTACCCCAAACCGGGTTGACCGTCCCCAACCCAAAGTCTCCTTTACCCCAAGCGCCCTCCCGGAAGCCAGTAGTTGGGCTGATTGCCCCCCCTCTCCACCCGACACCGTACCCCGCGAGGTAAACTCCCGGCCTATCAGGGAGAGAGCAACGAACGAAGGTTCCATAATGGGGGTGACGTTACCCCAATTCGTAGAAGCCCTCACTGTGGCCTCCCAATCTCAAAGCTACCGGAAGCTTAAGGCCTTCTCTGGAATACTTCCAATACCCCAGGGAGAGGAAGGGATAGACCTTTGGAGGGAGAATGCCGTAAAAGTAGTAGAGGAATGGTCGTGCACTGACACGGTTAAGCGGCAGCGCATCATGGAATGCCTCAGACCCCCTGCGTCTACTATGTTGACCATCCACAGGGACCAACACCCAGAGTTGACAGCGTTGGAAATGGTGGCGTTTCTGTTAGAAGCATACGGGCTAGCCGAAGACGAAGGAGCGCTCTGGACAAAGTACTTGCATCTTTATCAGAAGGAAGGGGAAGACTTGTCGGCTTTTATCCACCGCCTACAGCTGGTCCTCGGGATCCTACTCAATCGTAAGCTGGTCTCCGCCTCGGGGATGGATGAAGCTCTCCATAAGCAGTATCTGCGGGGATCAAGCCCCACTCACCCCATAGCCAACATGCTCCGCAGCAAGATAATGGACGGGGCCCCCTACAAGTTCACCGAGTTGCTGCGGCAAGTGAAACTACAGGAGGCTCATGTTATGCTACACTCCACCGCTACACCTAAGAGCCCCTCTGCATCCAAAGGAAAGGGCTCTACGGAAAAGAAGGAAGAGTCTGCTGCCTTGTCCAAGGGGTACAAACCAAGACCCCCCGACCGACCACCTTCCCCGTCCACGAGTCGCCCGGAAAGCCGCCCGGTTGTATGCTATAACTGCGGTAAGAAGGGTCACGTACTCCGTAACTGCCCAGAAAAAGAAGGTCATTCTGAGGAACACCCTTCCGATAGAGGGAAATCAGCCAGATCTATGGTCTGCAGTGTACCGATGGCAGAAGCTGACCCCGAACTCCCTCATTCTGGAACCCCGGATGCCCCTTCTGACGCTGGCCCCAGTGATGACGCCTCACCCGGTGAAGCTTGCAGTCAAGTGGGCCCTGCGGCCATCGTGCCCGTGGTACTAGAAGGGATATACGCCTCGGCCCTATTGGACACAGGGTCACAAGTAACCATAATATATCGCAAGTTCTATGATCAGCACCTTCAACACTGCCCACTAAGGCCGGCCGAACATATGAAGGTTAGGGGGTTAAGTAATGAAGACTACCCCATCGATGGGATTGTAAGGGTCCAGCTGGACATACTCCAACTGAACACCGGCAAGAAGCACCCCATGCAGGTAGCGGCCATGGTATGCCCGGAGCCCCAAGACCATTGCAAGTACCCAATCATCTTGGGAACCAATGCGGACATAGTACAAGCTATAATCCGAGCCTACTTGAAAGAGACCAACGAGTTGCCGCTGGCCGATTCGCTCCTAGACCCCATCTTACGAGAAGAGTGCCACCGGGTATATGCCTTGGAGCGTCATGGGGACCTCTACAATCGTCAACGAGGACTGACGACCATATTACCAGGGGGAGTGCAAAAGATGGCCGTCTGGTGTTGTTATCCCGACCGAGACAAGAGCGACCAACTGTTCTCGCTGGAGAGTGAGCCTGAAGAAGAAGAGGTTCAGCGAGGGTATAGAGTACTACCGAAGTGAGGGAATGGACGGCTAAGATCCCCATTCGAACCCACGTGTATGTGCAGAATCTCTACCCCTTTCCGATGGAGTTTGATGTCGACCAGAAGTTGGGATGCATATACCCGGTCAGCCCGGTGGGAGCCACGCCTCAGGTGAAGGCGGCGGCCGCGCATGAGCGGGTAGTCGATCTGGACTTCAACTTCGGCGAGTCAACACTGTCCACAGAGTGGAAGGAACGGTTGACCACCCAGCTGCTGCAACGACGACATGTGTTCTCCACGAGCGAGATGGATGTGGGGTGCAGCCGCAGTGCCCAACATACCATTCGGATGAGTGATGCCACTCCGTTCCGGGAACGTTCTCGTCGCATCGCCCCTCGGGATGTGGACGATGTGAGGAACGCCATACAAGACATGGAAACCGCTGGGATTGTGACGGAATCACGAGGACCTTACGCGTCGCCCATAGTGGTGGTGCGGAAAAAGAACGGGTCCGTACGACTGTGTATCGACTATCGAATACTGAACAATCGCACGATCCCGGATCAATACAACCTTCCGCGCATCGAAGAGATCCTGAATGCGCTGAATGGAAGTCACTGGTTTAGCGTGCTCGATCTCCGATCAGGGTACTATCAGGTGCCCATGACTGCGGAAGACCAGGAGAAAACAGCTTTCGTCTGCCCCCTGGGATTCTATCAATTCACCCGTATGCTCCAAGGTATATGTGGGGCGCCTGCTACACTGGCGACACACTTTATTCGAGCTCGGCTAGTCCCACGAATTCGGGTATACCCGGGTGTATTGAGGTTTGTGACTGTTTTCTGCCCGAGTGCATTGAGTTATTTTCCGGCAGGGATTGAAGCATTTTATTCCCGTTGGCTGCAATACTGCACAGTACATATATATATATACTGCATTACAATTCATGAATTTATGCCATCTGGTAGACACGCGAAGCATTGCAGCCTATTAAATCCTAATCATTATCATTTAACAGATCAGCCGCCCATCAGCCAGGCATGAACCCAGGCTGGGAAGGCAAATGCAACGGGGCTTGTCAGAGGTGAGGAGCGGCGCATTCCAGATATCTGCCAGGTACATACCGGGTATTTGCTCGAATAAAGTGTGTCGGTGCAGTACGTTCCAAAGGTTGATGGAAAAGACTATCGGGGACATGATTCCCCGGGAGTGTCTGGTGTACCTGGATGATATCATCGTCTTCGGAAGGACTCTGGAAGAGCACGAAGAGCGATTGTTTAAGGTGATCGACCGTCTGGGGAACGAAGGTTTGAAATTATCCCTAGACAAGTGCCGATTTTGCCATACCTCGGTGACCTACGTGGGGCACATAGTGTCCGCCAAAGGGATCGCCACCGACCCTGCCAAGGTAGAGGCCGTAGTGAACTGGCCTCGCCCAGAGAACGTCACAGAGCTGCGATCCTTCCTGGGGTTCTGTGGATATTACCGCCGCTTCGTGGAAGGGTACTCGAGCAAGGCTAAACCCCTGAACAATCTGTTGAAAATATACCCTTCAGAGACCGGGAAGAAGGCTGTATCGGCCCGCCAACCGTTCGGTGACAAATGGACCTCTGAGTGTGAGCAGGCCTTCCTGAAACTGAAGAAGTGTCTGACCGAAGCGCCCGTACTTGCTTATGCGGATCCCGAACAGCCATACGTCCTGCATGTGGATGCCAGTCTAAATGGACTAGGCGCCGTCCTGCACCAGAAGCACCCGGAGGATCTGCGGCCTGTAGCTTACATCAGCCGCAGCTTGACACCCAGTGAGCAGAGATACCCCGTCCACAAGTTGGAGTTTCTGGCTCTCAAGTGGGCTATCACCGAGAAGCTCCACGATAACCTGTACGGTGTCACCTTCGAGGTAAGGACGGATAACAATCCCCTCATGTACATCAATACGTCGGCCAAATTAGATGCAGCAGGCCACCGATGGCAGGCTGCCCTCAGTAACTACAGCTTCTCCTTGAAGTATAAGCCGGGACCATTGAATATTGGGGCGGACGCCCTCTCCCGAAGGCCAGGACTACTCGCTACCCCAGATGATGAGGAATGGGAAGAACTTCCCGGCCCCGGAGTGCAGACTATGTGTAAAACTGCCGCCATAGTTAATGACCAAGTGACCTCCGAATTACGAGTGGCCGATTCCTTGGGATGCCAGTCGCAGGCTGTCTCCGCCGCCTACTGCGACCCAAAGGGATGCACCTCACGCACGACAAGGTGTTCCAGTGGAAAGATCTGGTAGACTACCAAATACGAGATCCGGTTGCTAGTATCATCCGGCACGCCGTTGAAAAGAGGAACCCAGCCCTTCTGAAACGCGCGCCCAATGACTTGGTGGCCTTGCTCATGCGAGAATGGGACAAATTTGAAATAGACAATTGCTTGCTCTATCGGGTGGTGCAATACCACAACCACCCGGATAGGAGACAACTAGTTCTCCCTAAGAACTTACAATACCTGGTGTTGAAGTCCCTACATGATGATCATGGACATCTTGGTATAGACAAGACTTTTGGGTTAGTCAGAGATCGCTTTTTCTGGCCCAAGATGCGAGAAGCCGTTGAACACCGCTGTCGCCGCTGTACTCGGTGTATTCAGCGCAAGACCCTACCTACTCGAGCCGCCCCCATGGGTCATCTAAAAAGTTCTGGTCCTATGGACCTCGTGTGTATGGACTTTCTGTGTATTGAGCCTGATAGCCGGGGAATATGCAACGTGCTAGTCATCACCGACCATTACACTCGGTATGCTCAAGCCTTCCCTACTAAAGACCAGAAAGCCATCACCGCGGCGAAGATATTATGGGAAAAGTACTTTGTACATTACGGCCTTCCTAACCGCCTTCACTCTGACCAAGGAAGGGATTTCGAGAGTACATTGATCAGGGAACTGCTCAAAATGCTGAACATTGCCAAATCCCGAACGACCCCGTATCACCCCGAAGGGGATGCGCTACCCGAGCGTTTTAATCGGACCTTACTAGATATGCTCGGAACACTACAGAGTGCTCAGAAATCGGAGTGGAGTCGACACGTGGAAGCCTTGGTGCAAGCATACAATTGCACCAGACACGAGTCAACTGGGTTCTCCCCATACTTCCTCATGTTCGGGAGAGAGGCGAGGTTACCAGTGGATGTGCGTCTTAGAGTCTCAACGGATGGGGTACATAATGCTACCCACTTCAAATATGTGCAACGACTCAAAGACAGCTTGCAGCAGGCCTATCAACAAGCGGAAAAGTCCACCGCTAAGCTGAATGCGGGTAACAAACGGCGATATGATCATAAGGTCAAATATCGGGAACTCCGTCCTGGGGATGCGGTGTTGCTTCGCAATCTCGGGGTCCCGGGAAAACACAAATTGGCTGACCGATGGAGAGATGGAGTGTATGAAATTGAATCCCAGATGCCTGGCCTCCCGGTCTATCGCATCAAAGACACTGATGGTCGGGTAAAGGTATGGCACCGTAATCATCTCCTTCCCATCCCACAAGTGGAAGATGAAGAGACAGAGATATTGGCCACACCGCTCAACGGTGAGCCCGATGTATGGGTTGAGTTATTTATCCCAAGCGAGGTCGTTGGGGTTTTTCACCAGGGGGAGGATGTAGCCAGGTCCCCCTTGACATGCTAGCCCCCCCTTGCGCACTCACCCCCTCCTTCTGGTATGCGAGCGCGCGTTGTTAGTTGTTGCTGAGTTGTTAGAGTGAGTTCCTGTTGCTGTGCTGACTCTGTCAGTAAGAGGCACCTGGAGGTCTGCAACATTGTTGCGGTAGTCTGATGCAGAGCTGTGAGTCTGGCAGCACAAAGCAGACAGAGAAAAGCAGTTGGTGACTGGAGCAGCTAGGGGAAGGAGGTAGGGTGCAGGGGTCTGTGACTCTCTGCACTAGGCCAGCAAATCCCCTAGGCCCCAGATAGCCCTGAGTCATCTTAGCTGAGTATTGTAGGGACAGGCCCTAGGCTAGGGACCCTGCCCCATTATATATTTGCTAGGAGTGTATCACGGACATTGCTCGGATTGCTAAGAGGGAGCTGGACTATCTCCACGGAGGCCCAGCTAGCGTGACTGCGGCCTACTGGCAGCAGACAGACCCTAACTAAGGTAGAGACGGTGCGGAGCTGTACGGTGATATTATCCGCGCTGGAATTCACCCCACGCGTAGGAGGATATCCCGGTGGATCCAACCCCAGTGATATAGCGGCACCCGTGGCTGGAGCCCGGGCAGGTAACCCACAACTCACGTGCACCAACAAGGCCTATCACCAGACATAGTGGCTGCGCAGTCACACACACACATTGGTATATGACTTGGGAGTGCGAGACATTGGGTTGGGGTTACTGGATACAGGGTGGGATTACTCTTTGGGAGGTAGCGTCCGCCGTGACGCCTAGAGGTGGTAGCGTCCGCCGTGACGCCTAGAGGTGGTAGCGTCCGCCGTGACGCCTAGAGGTGGTAGCGTCCGCCGTGATGCCTAGAAGTGTTAGCGCCCGCCGTGGTGCAAATTAGCGTAAGCGTCCTGCATGGCGCAGTAAGTGTCTCCTCCAGGAAGGGACACAGGTTATGCAAACTGTTGTGGTTATATGTTGTGTTGCGGAATAAGTAAAGTCCCATATATATATATTTTGTGTGTGAGTATTGATTGTCCTGCGAGGAACTACTCCCCCTCTGGTGGGAGCCATCGCAGGTGGAGGCGCTGCATCGTTATACGTAAATTGTCCACAGTAATATTACCCCAGGTTCCCCGTGGCGGAAGCTCAGCCCTCCTGTGAGCCAACAGGTTATGCACCACAATTAGTAACCATGTATGTTTCCTGCCCCCACACCGTGTGATCTGCGATTGGGTGGGGGAAACCCCGTTACATATATATATATATATATATATATATATATATATATATATATATATATATATATATATATATATATATATATATATGTTCTTCAGTATTAGGTGATACCTTTTTTTATTTGGATTAACAATTTATGTCATAGGACAAGCTTTCGAGAGTTTTCCTCTCTTCCTCAGGTCAAGCAATACTGATATACAAAGGTTTCTGTGACTTAGACAGGGATTTGAAAAGAAAAAAAAGGAAGAATAAAGAATAAAGAACAGAGAGGCACTGGAGGGGTGTTAAAACAGAGATAAGGAAGGTGAGAATTAGAGATGGGGGGGGGGCTGTGCATCCACAGCAGCACAGACGGGGAAGAGGATGCTGGGTGGGAAGGTATAGGATGGCACAATAGCAGGACCATTACAACAAACTATGATAGTGTGTGAGAACCCCCATGTCTGCAATAAGTCCACTTGTTTTGGTGTCAAAGAGTCTTACCATTCTGAGCTCAAATGTTTTCAGTTCTTGGGTGAGTTTGAACATTCCATTGAGGATTTTGATTTTTAAATCATGTATGGAATAATCTGGTTGTGAGAAGTGTTGTCCCACTGGTGAGCAGTATCTTCCTTCTTCGTGATGGAGTATGGAGTGTCTGTGCATATTCATTTTGCCTTGTAGTTTCTGGCTATAAAATACCACCGCATTTGAGCTCAGAATGATAAGACTGTTTGACACCAAAACAAGTGGACTTAATGCAGACATGGGGTTTCTCACACGCTATCATAATTTGTTGTAATGGTCCTCCCTGCTATTGTGCCATCCTATACCTTCCCCCAGCATCCTCTTCCCCCTCTGTGCTGCTGTGGAAGCACAGCTTCCCCCCCCCCATCCCTAATTATCACCTTCCTTATCTCTGTTTTAACACTCCTCCAGTGCCTCTCTGTTCTTTATTCTTCCTTTTTTTTTTTTTTCAAATCCCTGTCTAAGTCACAGAAACCTTTGTATATCAGTACTGCTTGACCCGGGGAAGAGAGGAAAACTCTCGAAAGCTTGTCATATGACATAAATTGTTAGTCCAAATAAAAAAGATATCACCTAATACTGAAGAACTCATTAATTCTGCACTATCGCAACTGGACTAACACGGTTATTTCCGTTATATATATATTATATATATATATATATATATATATATATATATATATATATATTTATTTCAGTCTCAGGCTGCGGTCCCAGTCATATCTGTGACACACGCACCCGGCGGGGGGGGGGGGGGGGCGCGTGCAGAGCGCTATCTGCGGTCTGAGGGGAGAGAGGGAGCTTGCGACGGGAGGGGGCATGGTCGGGGATTTGCTGGGGCGTGGCCATCACATCACGCGTCAGGTTCGCCCTCATTGGGTGAACCGCCGGTGGGGGCGTGACCACGCCTCTGTCGCAAGGTTTAAACTCAATTTCGAGTTTAAAAAATCTTGCAGTACGGCGCGGCTGCACCTTCAGCGTGAAGGTGCGTACTGGGCCCTTCCCCATTGAGGGGCGGTGCTTACATGCACAGCGCACGCCGAGCCGTGCGCTGTGGCAGTGACTGGGACCGCAGCCTTAGGGATTGACCGCCCCTCTAATACACCACAATGATGTTGTATAGCAGGGAGTCGTGCTTATGCTATTGATACAGCACATCTCATAGCAACAGGGATGCTTTGCCAGGTTACAGGGGGTATGTGCTGCCTGCTCTTGACTACGCAGGACAGTGCCAGCATTTTACTCCCAGCCCCGAGCTTACCTTGCATGGAATAGCTTAACAGTATCACCAGCTATGTCTGTGTTATGTTTATGTAACGGGTATTCCACCCCACCCAATCTCATATGTAGTGTGGGTGAGTAGAACATGTGGTGTTACCGGTGTGGTGCGTATACCTGCAGGCTCACAGGAGGTCTGAGCCTCCGCTAATGAGAGCCTGGGGTGAATCCTCTGGAACGGATCTTCGTTTACAGCGCCTCCATCTATGTAGGATTCTAGGGAAGTGTAGAATGACCCTACATAGGAACCCAATAAGAAACTACACACACAGTGATTATATATAACTAAGGGCTTTACTACGAACATAGAGAATATCATAATCCATTACATAACATCATAACCTGTGTCCCTCTCACGAGGAGACACTACCCGTGGTGACGTCTCGCAGGACGATTCCCCGACACCAGGTGATCCCACCCAGTGTCCCAAGAACCCCACCCAATGTCCCGTACTCCTACAGAGATAGTCACTGGGTGACTGCGCAGTCACTAAAACCTCTAGGCCTGTTGGTGCACATATAATATTGATACCTTCCGAGCACTCCGATGCTCGGGCCTGCAACACTCTTCTCAAAGGGTCAGACGTGCGATGCATCCGTCTGATCCTATCCAGGTACTTCTCCAGGAACCCCAACGAGGGTCCCACCGTCTCACGGTAACAGCAACCGAATCACGGGAACAGCAACCGCCGCTATCCCTATCTATCCCTAACTAACCCTAACGTGACAGGAACCCTAACCTAGGGCCTGTCCCTGATGAACCGCAACCTGGGGTGGCTTGGGGAAATCTCCTAGGGCCTGCGGAGTAATACCCTGCCCCACTCCCCTAGCTTCCCAAGTCCCTAATCCTCCCTAACATCTAGCTACTCGCTACTCCTAACAGCCTGCAGCAGACACACAGCTCTCACCGTCAGCCTGCAGACATCCACACACGCTGCACACACTGCGCCCAGCACATGCAGCGACAACACACAGCAACCAATCCTACATACACCATACACTGGAGAGGGAGAGCCTATCTGGGGCCTAAGGGGTTAAGCGTCTGCCTACTCCCCTAACGAGGCCCAGTCCTGACTCCCACTAACAACCGACTAACCTGAGTGACAGGGTCCCTTACTCTAGGGCATCCCTGGCAACACTCACTATATGGGATAACTAGAGCTATCTTGGGCCAAGGGGGTGCTGGCTAGTACAGGGGATCCCTCTCTCCCGTACCCTACCTCCTTCCCTTGTCTGCCTCCTTGCTCTGCTTCTTCCTGACTGCCTAACGTGCTGCAACTGACAAAAACCCTGTCTGCACACAACATTGTTGCAACTTTGCAGCATGAGAATCTGCCAGCTCTATTGGCTTCAATGCTGCCTGTGACAAGGGTGAAAGTGCAGTCCCCAGAGGCTGCTGGGAATTGTAGTCCTTGGCAAAGCTCTTTTCTATGGGGACCGCGTGCGCGATCTTTACTGCGCATGCGCAAAGCTCGCGCCAAAACCAAGAGGGCGGTGCCCGCCGGGAGAAGTCGCCGTCCCCTTCCCCCACTGCCACAGGGGTAAGGCAGGGGGCAAAGGAAAATCAGGGGAACCGGGGGTGACCCCCTTACACTCTCCCCTGGTGAAAATCCAACGCCCTCGCTTGGGGAACGACATACCTTGACATAAGTTTACACACTGAAAAATGGCATGGCATAATTGGTACACTTTCACACAATGAAAAATTACAGGGCATATCACACCAATTAATACCCGAGACTGGCTGAGACCATGTGTGGGGTGCCCCGAACTGAACATTTGGGGGTACCTCACTTTTGCGCCCGTGAGCCTCCCCCAGCAAAATCTCCTGTTGAGCACGCTCTGGGGAAACAGTCACTGGCTCTTCGCTACTTCCTCCCCCTGGTAGAAGGAGTAGCACAACGTCTTTTAAGCAGGCCTTTACCCGGTCATCCGCGGCTTGGATGCGGTAGACCAGGAGGCCAGGACCTTTCCCGCGGTCCACTACCTGAGGAATGGGGCGCTCCTTTTTGGGCTTAAAGGAGGCCAGTCTCCCTGGATCTCTCTCCACACAGTCTTTGTCCCCATATTTTTGTGAGGCTTCCACTGAGAAGCTAGCACGGGACAATGTCTCGGTTTCACCTGGCAGGGGGGAAAGAGTAGACACCTTACCCCTGCGGTGATTCACGGTGGCCAACAGGTCCTCGGGGACGCTGTCAGTTCCCACCTTGGCGGTATCGGGACCTGTCCCCAATTCTTCTGGGACAGTCCACTCACTGACTCGAACTTCGGGAGCGTTGGATCCCAGTCCTGGGACCACTTGCGTCGGAGCACACGGGCTCACACTCCGCTCAGGAACCGTAGCTTTGGCCTTCTTCACGGCCACCTCCATCGGAGTCGGTGGGGAACAAGGGGGTTCCTTACCACTCTGCTGGCTGACGATGGGCTTCCCTTCTTCCGGAAGGATCGACGGTAGACACTGGTCCACTCTCTTCTCTGGACAGCTACCTTCCAATGAGGACACCTCCACCAGGACGCGATGCAGAGGGGAGCCCTTCGCCCGGGCGACCGGACTTAAGGAGCCATCGTGCTCCGCGGTCACCTGGAGGCTCACCCCCAACACCCCTGGGGCAGTCGACTCACCCTTGTCGTCTGTAGGTACTGGTCCCAAGCCTAGGACCGATGGTACCTCTGTAGTAGGTCGGACTGACCATTGTAGGGCACACGGGCCCACAGCAGGGTCCGCAACATCGGGACACACTTCCTCTAGGGCACACGGGCCCACAGCAGGCTCTGCATTCGCCGAGATAGTGTGTTCATTGGTGTCACTAAAGTGGTCCGCCGGCAGGCGCATCACCACAAGTGACAGGTAGCTGGATTCACTAGAAGAAGGTGGGGGTATATACACCTTACCCTGTGATTCCTCTGTCTCACTGCTGGGGTGAGAGAAGACGCCTCACAAGGAGGAAACACGCGATGCACCGCCGTCAGAACAAATGGAAGGCTGGTCAGCTGACTGTGAAAAAACTTTATTGCTCCCAATGTAGAGCTAGCACACTTTGACGCGTTTCAGCCAATTGGCCTTTGTCAAAGGCCAATTGGCTGAAACGCGTCAAAGTGTGCTAGCTCTACATTGGGAGCAATAAAGTTTTTTCACAGTCAGCTGACCAGCCTTCCATTTGTTCTGACGGCGGTGCATCGCGTGTTTCCTCCTTGTGAGGCGTCTTCTCTTATCTGCCATTTGCGGTCGCACGCCGGGTTGCTGGAGCAGAGGCCACTCAACACACCGCCGGTCATTGACCGCCCTCACGACGGACGAGTCGTTCGAGGGTTGGCGGTGCTACACACCGGGACATCCATCACGGGCACGGCATCTACAGCTGGTCAAGGGTGAGTCTCATAACATGTTATTATAGTGCTCTTGGGGAGCCACATCATTACTAGAGACCCTGGCGCCCTGTCAGCTTTGCCTTATGCCTACAACTTATATTTGGAAGAGATATTTCTCCAGCAACTTTTATACATTTCTGAGCACCTATATTGGTGCATCCCTGCACCTGTGTTTTCCTCACTGCTGGGGTGGTTCGCCGGTCGGCGCATCGCCACCGATGGGAATTCAACCTTGTCCGCTGGCAACATCACGATCGGATCCTCCGCCAACGTGTTGCTCGGCTCCAGGATGGGCTGATCCGGGTTCTGTGGTTCCTGCTCAGGAACCAGGTCTAGAAGGTTCACTTGGGCGCACTGGCCCTCCGAAATGTCTATGAGAAGGGTAGATGGGTTAGTTATACTGACCGGCTCTTCAGGCTGGGGCACAATAGGTTTTAAGAACCAGGCACCGCAATCTTCACATTGAGGCTCCCACGCCAATGCCGCTCTAGAACTGTCACATGTGGGGCTAAAATACTGTATGCTCAGTTCTCCATCCACGGTGCCGGTCTTGAAATCCAGCGGTAGCTGAAATAGGTCGGCTCCTTGGACATAAGCTTTTTGCAGGCATGTGCACATTAATGTAAGGGCTTTCACTCCTGGCGCGTGCCAGGCCACATACACATTGGGGTGTACTCCCTTACAGTCTGTTTCATCACCCTTATCAGGAAACCAAGAGTCTATTTCATTTATGTCGGCCACAGTGCCCTCTTCCTCGGACTGTCCTGTAACCGCCAACGGCACGGGTTGCAGAGTCGGTATCCTGCAGCAGCCACATATGCGTCCCCAGGCCAATTTACAAAAGGAGCAGTCACCGTTGTTACAGAAACATTCCCGGCACCCATCCTCGTTGGCGTCTTCCAGCCGCCCTCTTATCAGGCACGTCAAAACAGCAAAGTTCATACTACCCGACGGACTCAACGATTCTATCATACACGGACACAACAAAAAGGATACGGCCCGGCCTTCGTCGGCCAGAGTCCATATGACGGCGAGCAATTTTCTTTGCCCCCAGTACTTTCTTTGATGGAGACAGCAGTTACGGGTGAAGGCTCACAGTGCTTGCTCCCCCTGGTGGAATCTGAAGGAGGGGCAGCACACTCTTTCATTGAGTGACTCTGGCTCGGCACAGTTATTCAGTTGGCGGGGGCGGGGCTTAGGATTTCCCGCCAAGCTCGGACAGTCTGCAACATTTTCCCGCGCGGCCGGGAAATCAGCACGTGACTTCTTCATGGCGAACAAAAATAGCACAATTTAGAAAAAAAATTAAAACAGGGCACCCCAGGTCACTCTCAGCAGCGCCTCCAAATGTAACGGGTATTCCACCCCACCCAATCTCATATGTAGTGTGGGTGAGTAGAACATGTGGTGTTACCGGTGTGGTGCGTATACCTGCAGGCTCACAGGAGGTCTGAGCCTCCGCTAATGAGAGCCTGGGGTGAATCCTCTGGAACGGATCTTCGTTTACAGCGCCTCCACCTATGTAGGATTCTAGGGAAGTGTAGAATGACCCTACATAGGAACCCAATAAGAAACTACACACACAGTGATTATATATAACTAAGGGCTTTACTACGAACATAGAGAATATCATAATCCATTACATAACATCATAACCTGTGTCCCTCTCACGAGGAGACACTACCCGTGGTGACGTCTCGCAGGACGATTCCCCGACACCAGGTGATCCCACCCAGTGTCCCAAGAACCCCACCCAATGTCCCGTACTCCTACAGAGATAGTCACTGGGTGACTGCGCAGTCACTAAAACCTCTAGGCCTGTTGGTGCACATATAATATTGATACCTTCCGAGCACTCCGATGCTCGGGCCTGCAACACTCTTCTCAAAGGGTCAGACGTGCGATGCATCCGTCTGATCCTATCCAGGTACTTCTCCAGGAACCCCAACGAGGGTCCCACCGTCTCACGGTAACAGCAACCGAATCACGGGAACAGCAACCGCCGCTATCCCTATCTATCCCTAACTAACCCTAACGTGACAGGAACCCTAACCTAGAGCCTGTCCCTGATGAACCGCAACCTGGGGTGGCTTGGGGAAATCTCCTAGGGCCTGCGGAGTAATACCCTGCCCCACTCCCCTAGCTTCCCAAGTCCCTAATCCTCCCTAACATCTAGCTACTCCTAACAGCCTGCAGCAGACACACAGCTCTCACCGTCAGCCTGCAGACATCCACACACGCTGCACACACTGCGCCCAGCACATGCAGCGACAACACACAGCAACCAATCCTACATACACCATACACTGGAGAGGGAGAGCCTATCTGGGGCCTAAGGGGTTAAGCGTCTGCCTACTCCCCTAACGAGGCCCAGTCCTGACTCCCACTAACAACCGACTAACCTGAGTGACAGGGTCCCTTACTCTAGGGCATCCCTGGCAACACTCACTATATGGGATAACTAGAGCTATCTTGGGCCAAGGGGGTGCTGGCTAGTACAGGGGATCCCTCTCTCCCGTACCCTACCTCCTTCCCTTGTCTGCCTCCTTGCTCTGCTTCTTCCTGACTGCCTAACGTGCTGCAACTGACAAAAACCCTGTCTGCACACAACATTGTTGCAACTTTGCAGCATGAGAATCTGCCAGCTCTATTGGCTTCAATGCTGCCTGTGACAAGGGTGAAAGTGCAGTCCCCAGAGGCTGCTGGGAATTGTAGTCCTTGGCAAAGCTCTTTTCTATGGGGACCGCGTGCGCGATCTTTACTGCGCATGCGCAAAGCTCGCGCCAAAACCAAGAGGGCGGTGCCCGCCGGGAGAAGTCGCCGTCCCCTTCCCCCACTGCCACAGGGGTAAGGCAGGGGGCAAAGGAAAATCAGGGGAACCGGGGGTGACCCCCTTACATTTATATTATCAATGAAATTTGTTTAAAGCAAAACTTGTAATTATGTCCAGTGTAAAAGGACATGCTATTCTTTTCTAGTGTTTGACTAATCATGGCGTCATAATTACTCTACAAAGAACATAATAGAAATCAATTTTTTTTAGCTTCTCACATCCACAAATATTGGTATGACTTTGTGAAAACTCTCCGAAGCACTGAGCTAACATGAAAAATATATATATACACACACACACCAACAAGGAGTTCGGGGCACTCAAACAGGTATCACAGAAAATAAGTTACTTATCTTTGCCGACAGGGTGCTTGCAGAGCAGCTGGGAATGGGATCACCGTCCAGCCATGGAAATAGAAAAATACTGTAGCACTCTGTGGAACAGGGGTGGGCAACCTATTTTTCAATTTAGCCACAGGTGTGGCGAATTAGAAGTGAAAATAGCCACACCATGTAAGAATTGAGGTATTAGGTTGCGCATGCGAAAATTTAAAACACATATTGTTTGAACAAGTTTATTGAAAACATGAACATTTTGACTACTCTGTTACAACTGCGTCAGACGCAAATGATGAAAACACACACAGCCACAAACACACAGCCAGGCACACACACAGTCGGTGGCGTGGTATGTTATTTATATATTCTCAGTCCCCCCCCACCCCCCTCATCTCATCTCATTCCCTCCAAAATCCATGATCAGTGGCACAGCCAGGACGTGACTGGGTACAAAACAAAGATACAAGCAGCCATTGCCAGCTGCCCGCTCGCAGCCACACACACCCAGCCAGCCACACACACCCAGCCAGCCACACACACCCAGCCACACACCCACCCAGCCAGCCACACACACACCCAGCCAGCCACACACACACCCAGCCAGCAACACACACACCCAGCCAGCAACACACACAGCCAGCCACACACACAGCCAGCCACACACACACACACACACACACACACACACACACACACACACACACACACACACACACAGCCAGTCACACACACAGTCACACACACACACACACACACACACACACACACACACACACACACACACACACACACACAGCCAGTCACACACACACACACACACACACAGCCAGTCCCACACACACACAGCCAGTCACACACACACACAGCCAGTCACACACACACACACACACACACACACACACACCCAGCCAGTCACACACACACACCCAGCCAGTCACACACACACACACACACACACAGCCAGTCACACACACATACACACACCCAGCCAGTCACACACACACACATACACACACCCAGCCAGACACACACATACACACACCCAGCCAGCCAGACACACACACACACACACACACACACACACACAGCCATGGTGAGTCAAGCAGGTTATATGTTCATTAATTAGAAAGAAAATTAATACACCTAAATGCAAAAATACAAATCAGTGCACTGTTACAGAACAGTTTAAAATGCACACCTTTGCTGTAAACTTGAAGCAGGGCAACCAGCTATTAGTGAAGCAGGAGGAGGACAGCCAGAGAGGAGTCAGGAATCAGAGGAGCGTGGCGCCGCAGTGGAGGATCAAGTATATCAGTGCAGACAAGGAACACTTCCGGGTTGGGGGTACATGGAGTGCTCAGGCGCGCACTCACTACATGCTCCACCACAGGTGTCTTCTGACTGCTGCTTGGCCCCTGCTTCATTTACAAACTGCGGTGTGCTCGCGCATGCAGGGGGAGTGCTCGCGCATGCCGGGGGAGTGCTCGCGCATGCCGGGGGAGTGCTCGCACATGCCGGGGGAGTGCTCGCGCATGCCGGGGGAGTGCTCGCGCTTGCCAGAGGAGGGGGGACTCGCGCTTGGGAAAAAACTTAAAGTTACTCAATTCGCCACAGTTTGACTGCTAATTCGCCACAAATGGCGACAGGGTTGCCCACCCTGGCTGTAGAATATAAATCAGGTTTAATGCATCAAGCAAGCATAAGGGATCAATACAGGAAAAAAGGGAGCGACGTTTCTGACCTCCCGGTCCTTTATCTAGGAGCTAGATGCTTGCTTGATGCATTAAACCTGCTTTATATTCTACAGAGTGCTACGGTATTTTTTTATTTTTGTACTATACAGTACATATGTGGCCAGGATTCCCCTTGGGTCCCCCGTTGGCTCTGCTTACCCCTGCTGCGACCGGGGAGAGTGTGGCGTGTCTGGGGGGCGGCAGGAGCAAGGTGGTGGGCTGTGCGCACTCCCATGAGTGCAGGTGCGTCCAGGGGGGCAACCGGGTCGCGGGAGGCTCCCGGCGGCTCTCTTTGCAGGGGGACGCCATCTTGGTAGTATCTGTGCATGCAAGAGATGCCGTGCATGCGCAGTGTTAGGCGCATGAGGTGGCCATTAGGGGAGTAGATCCGCTGAGGACTACATCCCCCAGCAGCCGCAGGGGCTGCAGTCAGGTGTGTGATGGTGAAGGGGTACCCATGCCATTGATAAAGGTATTTGGCCCGGCTTGGTGCCCATGAGCCACATTGGGGAATTGTAAAAATGTCAGCTCTGCAACCCAATCATTGCAGAAACACTGTGTTTTGTGATAAAATTGTATATGTGTGTCTTATAATTCCAGGAGTCTTAAGCAGTGGACATTTCCCTGCTTCAGCACAGACCAGAATAGTAAGACCGGGCAGGGGAAGGAATTACATTCAGGTATATGCCTGAGAACTATACTGGACACCTAACAAGCTCCTATTGAACCCCCAAAATAACCACAACATATATATAAGCATATGAATGTCACAGAGGAGTGCTACTGAGCATGGCAATATATATTTAAAACCAGAGACAGCACATAAAACACAGACAAAGCTCAGTTTTAGCACATCCAGTGAAAATCATACACGGTACAGTGCCTAAATATATATGTATAAATATCTATTAAGTAAAATGGTCTTTTAGTTTGACATTTTTGGCCAAAATTGTTGTAAGCCCCTGAGCCAACGTCACGGCAGACCACAATTCAGGGGTCCCTAACGCTAATATAAATTCTTAATAACCTGTGTAATAACAGGAAGAATGATTTATAGTAAATCTGTCAATATTAGTTGCAAAGTTCTAAGTCTGATTGAAGCCTTTATTAACCTGTACATTACCAGGAAAGGCACTCTGTATTAGAGATGTCACAACCATCCTGCAAGCAAACAAGTTCCCCTGTGTGGAAGATGCTATGGAGTGAGCCCTTAACCATTTAAATGTGGGAGGGGGTGAGCTTAAATTAAGTAGGAGGTTGCCAACCTCCAATCAGCCAGGACTAGCTGAAACACAATTGTAAAATATACTGGACACCTAACAAGCTCCTATTGAACCCCCAAAATAACCACAACATATATATAAGCATATGAATGTCACAGAGGAGTGCTACTGAGCATGGCAATATATATTTAAAACCAGAGACAGCACATAAAACACAGACAAAGCTCAGTTTTAGCACATCCAGTGAAAATCATACACGGTACAGTGCCTAAATATATATGTATAAATATCTATTAAGTAAAATGGTCTTTTAGTTTGACATTTTTGGCCAAAATTGTTGTAAGCCCCTGAGCCAACGTCACGGCAGACCACAATTCAGGGGTCCCTAACGCTAATATAAATTCTTAATAACCTGTGTAATAACAGGAAGAATGATTTATAGTAAATCTGTCAATATTATTTTTATTGGCCAAAAATGTCAAACTAAAAGACCATTTTACTTAATAGATATTTATACATATATATTTAGGCACTGTACCGTGTATGATTTTCACTGGATGTGCTAAAACTGAGCTTTGTTTGTGTTTTATGTGCTGTCTCTGGTTTTAAATATATGCCTGAGAACCCCAGAACCAGGGGGGGTTCAGAGTAAAGTCATTTTTATGATTATGTGTATAACTGGCAGTGTTTTCGTGTAAGCACGTGAAAGGAAAAATGGTTTTAAAACCCACAGCTAACAGCCAGCAACATAGCAGGTGGCTGATTGCTAACTTTCGCTAGGAAGCTCCTAGCGCCGTGAGATTTGCTGTGAGCACTGTTCGGGTAAAATCAGGAAATATCATATTGCGCATTTTTTATAGGATTATATATAATATAATAATATAATAGAATTAAAGTCCCCATTTTTTAATTGTAACAACATGTTACGCATATTGGGATTTTCCTTTGAAGCGCCAGAGACATAGGGAACACTTAATTTGTAAGTACTGTTGTTTAGAAATGCATGGCAGGAAATTTCTGCAAGGTAACAGCGCATATTCAACCATAGACTTCTAAAGCATCCCGCTGGTTTGATGCCAGGATGTCTGGAAAAAAATCCACATTTGAAAGGCTCCACTCACCAAAGTGTTAAGTGGGGAGGGGTAATTCAAGTATCCCCCATTTTAGTAATGTCGCCAGGTAAGGGAGCCGAGTCTGGTATGCTTAGCGGCAAAGGTACGAGGTTCGAACATGCCCTTAGAAAACTAAGAAGCCCTCTGCCAGGTTTTGCATAGTATTGGCAACTCCGGGATAGGTGGGGAATATTATTCCCACAGAGGAGATTGGCTGCAGAGGTTAAGGATAAGGTTTTGTATTGCATAAGAATCCCTGCTGCCCATCGGGAACCAGTTCCATCTAAGGTTCATCATGTAACAAGATTCAACTAAGCTTAATTTTAAGACTTTACACCATGCGGCCCGCCTGGCCTCTCTGTGCGGCCCGCGATGACTCCGGCCGGGCGCCAGTTAATTAAATAAATTAAAAAAAAAAAAAGTTAAAAAAAAGTTTTAAAAAATGGCGGCTGCAGGGGGGGTTGGAGTGAAAAACGGGCTGCTGCAGGGGGAGTGGGAGAGAAAAATGGGCTGCTGCAGGGGGGGTGGGAGTGAAAAACGGGCTGCTGCAGGGGGGGTGGGAGTGAAATACGGGCTGCTGCATGGGTGGGGTGGGGGGGATGGGTGTGAAAAACGGGCTGCTGCAGGGGTGGGGGGTGGTGGTTGTAAAAAATGGGCTGCTGCAGGGGTGGGGGGTATAAAAAACGGGCTGCTGCAGGGGTGGGGGGGTGTAAAAAACAGGCTGCTGCTGCAGGGGTGGAGGGTGTGGGTGTAAAAAACTGGCTGCTGCAGGGGTGGGGGGTGGGTGTAAAAAACGGGCTTCTGCAGGGGTGGGGGGTGTAAAAAACGGCTGCTGCAGGGGTGGGGGGTGGGTGTGTAAAAAATGGGCTGCTGTAGGGGTGGGAGGAGTGGGTGTAAAAACCGGGCTGCTGCAGGGGTGGGGGTGTGGGTGTAAAAAATGGGCTGGTGGGGGGGTGGGTGTAAAAAACGGGCTGCTGCAGGGGTGGGGGTGTAAAACGGGCTGCTGGGGGGGAGGGGGGGCAAACGGGCTGCTGTGGGGTGGGGCAAACGGAGTGGTGTGGTGGGAGGAGAAGAGGTGGGGTAGAAGGGGTGGGGGGAGAAGGGGGAGGAGGGGGGCAGAAGGGAGAGAGGGGGGCAGAAGGGAGAGAGAGGGGGGCAGAAGGGAGAGAGAGGGGGGAGAAGGAAGAGGGGGGGAGAAGGGAGAGGGGGGGGCAGAAGGGAGAGATAGGGGGGACGGAGGGAGAGGGTGGGTGAAGGGAGAGGGAGGGGGAGGTATGAAGAGGGGAGAGGAGAGGTATGGGGAGAAGGGAGAGAGTGGGGGGCAGAAGGGAGAGATAGGGGGGGGCAGAGAGAGAGGGTGGGTGAAGGGAGAGGGAGGGGGGGAGGTATGAAGAGGGGAGAGGAGAGGTATGAGGAGGGGGAGATGTAATGTTTTTTTCTGTATCACAATAAGAAAACAGTTAAGTAAAAGTTGAGTGCTAAAAGATATTTTTTCGTGGTAGGTGCGCTATGGGTTTGGGGGGAGGGGTCCTGCTCCTTTCATTTGTCCCAGGCCCCATGATTTCTGTTGGCGGCCCTGTGGGTGATGTGAGGTGCAGGGGGGGAGAGGGTAATGGGTGATGTGAGGTGCAGGGGGGGAGAGGGTAATGGGTGATGGGAGGTGCAGGGGGGGAGAGGGTGATGGGTGATGTGAGGTGCATGGTGGGAGGGTGATGGGTGATGGGAGGTGCAGGGGGGTGATTGGAGGTGCAGGGGGGGGGGTAATTGGAGGTGCAAGGGGGGGTGATTTGAAGTGCAGGGGGTGATTTGAGGTGCAAGGGGGTGATTTGAGGTGCAAGGGGGGTGATTTGAGGTGCAAGGGGGTGATTTGAGGTGCAGGGGGGGTCATTGGAGGTGCAAGGGGAGTGATTTGAGGTGCATGGGGGATGATTTGAGGTGCAAGAGGGGTGATTTGAGGTGTAGGGGGGGTCATTGGAGGTGCAAGGGGAGTGATTTGAGGTGCATGGGGGGTGATTTGAGGTGCATGGGGGTGATTTGAGGTGCATGGGGGGTGATTTAAGGTACAAGGGGGGTGATTTGAGGTGCAGGGGGGGTCATTGGAGGTGCATGGGGGGTGATTTGAGGGGCATGGGGGGTGATTTGAGGTGTATGGGGGGTGATTTGAGGTGCATGGGGGTGATTTGAGGTACAAGGGTGTTTGCTTTGAGGTGCACGGGGGTGATTTGAGGTACAAGGGGGAGAGTGATGTGAGGTGAAAGGGGGAGAGTGATGTGAGGTGCAAGGGGGAGAGTGATGTGAGGTGCAAGGGAGGAGAGTGATGTGAGGTGCAAGGGGGAGAGTGATGTGAAGTGCAGGGGGAGAGTGATGTGAGGTGCAAGGGGGGAGAGCGATGTGAGGTGCAAGGGGGAGAGTGATGTGAGGTGCAAGGGGGAGAGTGATGTGAGGTGCAAGGGGGGAGAGTGATGTGAGGTGCAAGAGAGGAGAGTGATGTGAGGTGCAGGAGGGGTGTGATGTGTGTGCTGTGCAGGGGGGTATTGTGTGTTTGATGTGGAGGGGGAGTATTATATGTGTCGGTGAGGGGGAGAGATGGGGGTATGAGAGATAGATGGGGAGTATCGCAAAGGTTGATAGTGAGGGGTTCTGGGGGGATATGAGGATGATGATGAAGGGTGCTGGGGGAGATATGAGGATGATGATGATGAGGGGTGCTGGGGGAGATATGATGATGATGATGAGGTGCTGGAGGAGAAATGATGATGATGATGGCTTCATCCGCGAAGCGGCAAGGACAAGGAACGATCCCAGTTTCATCTTAGGTGCGCAAACCACACACAGTGCAAGCAGCCTGAGGAATGAGAGACCAGTGGCGAGATACGGTAACACTCAAACACCCATCTCGGTCCACAGGACGGACGTGCCTCCCACGACCCAAACTACTCCCGATCAGTCGGTCGCCGGAGACGAGGAACCGAGGGACCCAAACAGGGAATGTCCCACACACAAGAAGCCACACCCACTTAACAAGTGCTTTGGGTTCAGGATGAAGTCCCTAGAGGAATGCAAGAGGTTACTTGGAGAATTCAGAGTTTGCTTCAGGTGCTGCGGTTCCATGACTCACCTAGCCAGAGACTGTAAAGAAGAAATCAAATGTACAGTGTGCGAAAGTGACAAGCACGTGACATCGTTACACCCAGAGGCGCTGACACTCCACCAACTCAACAACCCATCCTCCGCAGCGGAGCATGGCGGGGAGGAAGGAGAAGGAGAGCCAACATCCGTCACATCTCAGCGCACCGAGGTTTGCGGAAAAGAAAGTGACAAAATGTCCTGCTCCAAAATATGCCTTGTCGCAGTGCACCCCCAGGGACAACCTGAGAAGGCTATTCGGATGTATGCAATCCTCGATGACCAAAGCAACAGATCATTGGCAAAGACGGAGTTCTTCAACTTGTTCAATTTACAAGACAATGCCTCACCCTACACCCTCAGAACCTGTGCAGGGTCAACTGAGTCAACAGGGAGAAGAGCAAGCAGTTACGTCATATTTCAGTGGATAACAGAGTGAAGATAGCTCTCCCCACACTCATCGAGTGCAACCACATGGCCACAAACAGGGACGAGATTCCCACACCAGATGTGGCACGCCATTACCCGCACCTCAGAGGAATAGCCAACTACATCCTGCCGGTAGAACAAGGCGCCAAGATCTTGCTGCTGCTCGGTAGGGACATCATGAGGATACATAAAGTCCGTAAACAGCATAACGGACCCCACAACGCACCATACGCCCAAAGACTTGACCTAGGATGGGTGATAGTGGGCAGCGCATGCACTGACAAAGGGCACGGACAAAACTATGTTGACGCCCGCAGAACTGTGATAACAGAATGTGGACACACATCCCTCTCTGAGCCAGGTCTTGGCCATATCCAAGTGACAGGAGGGTCAAGTGAAGAGAAGAGACAAGGTCATACCCCTGAGATCAACAAAAACATCCTCACATCAGGGGGATGTGACAATGGCCTAGGATGCTTAGTGGTTCAGACAACCAAGGATGATGAGTTGACTCCAATGAAGGAAGACAGTAACCTCCCAAAGGTGACCGACAAAGGGATCGTCCAAAAGACAATAAACAATCGGACGATCCTCTCGCGAGCAATGGCACGACTAAGACGTACAGTTGCTCCTCTCCACAGAGTATCAAGTGACAAAGCAACCAGCTGTCACGGCTGGCATAGCCGCAAAAGATTGCGCCCTACAGGTGAAGCCACAGTGTCAAAAAGACTGTTCTTTCACACAGGTAAGAGGAGACAGTTGCAGAGACATTTCCCAAAAGGATTTACAAGGACAAAAGAGACTGTTCTTCATCATGTCCTGGGAGAGAACAACCTCCTGAGGGCAGTCAACAAAGAGACACAAAGGCGCCTCCCCAACAATGGAGAACATGCCATCTCTAGGTTCACTTCGCACCGCTGCGACCTACAAAGGAAACCGGAGACCAAAAGCAACTTTGTGGCCTTCATCCAGAAGAGACTCCTTACCGGCCACGCAAAGCCAGCACCTCTAATGAAGGAAGGTGAAGAATGCTGGTACCTCCAATCATCTGGGGTCTACCACCCTCAGGAACCCGATCAAATCCGGGTAGTGTTCAGCCCCAGCGCTCAGCTCCGGGGAGTCTCCCTGAATGACGCCCTCTTTACTGGACTAGACTCGACAACCAGTCTTCCAGGAGTGTTGTTTCGCTTCCGCAAGGAGTCAAAAGCCATCTCCTTCTGCCAAACGCCAGGTGATAGAGTGACAGGCTACCACGACTGGCATACCTACAAGGGGATGCACTCTGTAGGTAAAACTACAGAGACAAAAAGACTGTTCTCACACAAGGCTAAAAGAAAACAGTGCCAGAGACTTTTACACAAAGACATTGTGGTGCAACCAGCTAACCTGGAGCTGTGCATCCACCCTGCATCCTTTGCCAAAGAACCTTGGCCAAGGGACCTTGATACCAGTGATACCGGCCAGTGTCACATCGCTATGTGGACATGGACTCTTGTATTGTTTGAGAATGTGATGTTATCTTTGTTATGCATTGCACATATGTTCCACATATTCCAGTTATATAGTGGTATCTCCAGATACCAGACGGGGAGTATCATGGAACAAGGATCACATTTCTGCCCGACCCCCTTCTGCTTGTCAGCTCCGTAAGTTCAGCTGCAGGCATTTGTTCTACATACACACACCGTGCCTGTGTGATGTATCAATATGTTGCCCTTTCTGCCTGGGAGCAGCAACCTCTGAGATTCTTTTCAGAATGGGCTATTCTGCCCTCCCCTCTTGTTTGTCTCCAGATAGTCTGTCCCAAGACTATTCCTGCTACCCACATTCCCTCTCACTTCCTTTTCCACCTAAGATCACAGTGAGTACAGGCCTGTCTGCATCCACCCCTGGTAAGGCCTTTCTGTCTTACCGTAGTCTAACCTCATAGAAGCATTCCACATAGAGAAGCACTCTCTGCCTACACTACACCTACAAGTTCCTGTTGTTTTCTACTTCTGCAATAAAGTTAAGAAAGACATTAAGGACTTGTCATGCTTTGGAAGAGGGAAGACATGAGTTAAAGCTAACTGAAGCTATTCATACCTCAATACGTGACAATAGCTTCAGAATAATCACAATTTATTTTATCTCTTTGCCTTGTTCAATCAAAGGATCCAGGTATAAAGGTGTTAAAAGTGCTGGACTCCCGTGACAAGGTGGCACACAGCAGCCAATAAGGCACAAGGATTCCCCTGTCAAGAAATCGATACATTTGGCGCGCTGAAGAGACCACGCCAGTCGGAGCTGAGACAAAGAAAGGGTAGCGTGTCTGTGCAGGGTGTCTGTGGCCCCTGCACTAGGCCAGAGGCCCCCACAGGCCACAGCTAGGCTCTGACTCCTCTAAGCTTGTGGTTGCTGCAGGGACAGGCCCATTAGATAGGGACACTGCCCCTGTAGTGCCAAGTGTGAGAGAAACAGCCAGGACGTGGCGGTGAACTGGCAATCAGGTTGTCTGGGACCATTTCACTCCACAGATAAGAGACTCTTCATGGTGGGACCCTCCAACTGGACCTCACCCCAAGTTGAGGCGGAGTCATCGCTGACGACGACATTGTGGGACCGGACAGCCCCTTTATCTTCAGTCGGCGCTACCGGGTGCTGGAGTACCTGGCAGGTATCACACCTACAAGTTGTCACGGTGTGCTCACCACAAACGAGGTAGGACCACGGTGCTGAGGTGGGAATGGATATTACGCCACCCACAGCCACGGGGGTGCGTCTGGAGTGTAGAGTAAGTTGGAATAGCCGGGTCGAGGTTGGAGTGGTATGGGTCGTCGTTATACTTGCCGGGGTCAGAGGATGAAAGGTACGGAACGTTGCAGGTACTATTAGCCGGGTCTGGGATTGGAGAGAGTAGAGTCGTCGTGGTCCGTTTGCTGAAGTCAGGGTAGGAGAGAGCAGAATGGTTGTTTGTCCGGATGCCGAGGTCAGGTTTGGAGAAGAGCAGATGGTCGTGGAAAGCCGGGTCGGTACACGGGAAGAAGCAGCAAGACAGGACAAGACTGTGGAGGCAGAGAAGAGGTGAGTTCAATGCCACTAGAACTATACTCAGCCAAAATGCTAGTGTCACAGATTAGCCTATGTAGGTGAGAGCGTCCAATAGGAGAACTGCAGCGTGGAGGTGTGTACAAAGCGTGGCTGCGATAGGAGACAGGGAAACAAGGCTCAGGTGAGCTCCCTGGGACAGAGCCGGTGTGTATTGCGCGCACGTCGGTGTACAATGCTCTAAATTGAATGCTAAATAAACATGTGTGATTAGTTATAATATAAAACATAAAGTGTAATATCAAATAATGTGATTTAATAAAATAAATAATATCAATGAGCCGCAAATGCATTCTTATTTCTCTAGTAGAAAGGATTGATCTAAAATCCTTTCTACTAGAGAAATAAGAATCCATTTGCGGCTCATTGATATTATTTATTTTATTAAATCACATTATTTGATATTACACTTTATGTTTTATATTATAACTAATCACACATGTTTATTTAGCATTCAATTTAGTGCATTGTACACTCACATCATTACCCACTACATAATAGTACATTGTCATTTAGGTCATCACATCCCCATCCTTTAGTCACGAATTGTATTGCTCTTTGAGCACTAATTTAATTTAGATATATAGACACATCACTATTAGTAGTTTAGGTTATAGCAATAGTATTCTAGTTATTATTATAAATATGAGTACACTCATTTAGATAAGCCATCATGCATTTTTTGTAAGGTAATATTTCCAATTATTGATATATTTGCATTTAATGGATATACACTTTGAGGTACTGGACACTGTGCCTTTCAAGGATCATTACCATTGTACAGCTACCTGTATATACAGCATTAGAGCACAGAGATCCATAGAGTATAGGGATTGCATATTGTACATTTTGGACAACATTGGTTCCAGAGATATATATTACAAGTTCTGTTTATATAGCATTTATTAATGCTGTGGGATGTCAACATTTCATTTATTTAAACAGCATAGATGTTTGATATTTACATAATATTCATGTTATAACATTTTATATTATTTGTTTACATGTTTGTTTTATATTATGTTTTTATGTTATTTGTTTAATGTTTGTGTAATTTGCTGAGGTACCAAGCAGACGAGATATCTCTACTGCGCATGTCCGGGACTTCTAAATTTGTACACTGTACCTTTTAATTCGAACTATAAGTACATGGACGCATAGGGACTAAGCTATCATATACACACCCCTGAGGAAGGAAGCTGCATCTTCCGAAACGCGTAGGGTGGTCCCACGTATACACTGCCTCACTATCTGCTGAGTCCCCCGCTGACCCTTCTTGGATAATCCCCCCCCCCTCCCGAGCCGAGCGCGAACGAATCTGCTGTCACCATCCCCGCAGTACTGCGGGCCAGGGATTTGGCGAATCTGCAGCTGGTGGTCCACAGTAGCATTTCTCATGCACACGTGCAACAAGCGGCGGAAGTAGGATACCCAAAGCCGCAGAGGTCTGTCCCAGCGTGAGCAGGGCTGTTGCTCCACCTCGAGCCGACGCCAATACCAACACGCCGCCGATGCCAGTGAGGAGCGCACGGAGCAGATCGGCCACAGATGAGAGGGGATACTCTCTGATTATCCACTGCCAGCTATTTACCATCTTCTGGTAAGCGGGTACTTCAGCTGCAGCAGGATTATACTTGTGGGACCCATATCACTCACATTAATTTTTAATTGTGTTTATTAACTGTGTTGATTTATTGTGTTTTATTTAACTATATTAGTCACCTGTTTGCTCTCAGCATTTATTGTTTGTGTTTGTCCAAATTGTGTTTACATAATTAGGTGTTATACAGTATTACACTATGTATTTCTATTTATTTTCGTTTCATGTTTGATCACCTACACGTGGAGTATCCTATCGGATCAGCCAGCATCATCACTTCTGGTTGTATATATCCTTTATATATGTATGTATTTTGTGTACGCCGAGCGCCAGAGATATAATATTCCTTCACTACACTTATCTGACCTGGGGTCAGAGTTATATCGCAGGCAGCAAGCTAGTTACTATATTATATCATTAATTATTTGAAAATAGTGCTACCTTATTTGTTTTTATACAAGTTCATTTGGCCAAACGTCTAGTGACTCTGCAAAAAGAGAAAGGCCTGCTACTTCCGCCAATGGGGAATCGCAAGGACGAGCTCAAAGGGACATCGACCCCAAATGCCAAGGAGGCAGAAAGCGATGAGGACTACCCTGCTCCCAAGGTGCTTACCACCACGTCCAGGTCACCCAAGAGATAATCTCCTGCCTCCAGGGCCGAAGCAAATCAGAGTGACACAATTGTGGCCAAAAGGGCCATTTCTCTAAGAACTGTCTGGAGCCCATAAAAGCCCGAACATTTCACCCTAAGGCCATGATCTACAAGGTCCAGTATGCAGAAACCTCCTCCCCATCTTTAGAGAGCACACCAGTGCCAAGCCTGACGAAACATCTCCATTGGACGTTTACAGTCGCGTGGGACCAGCCACCATCATACGCATCCTCATGGATGGCATATATGCATCGGCTTTGCTAGACACCGGGACCCAAGTGACCATTGTATACAGCCGTTTGTAAGGATTCTGTTTGATCCGTGCCAGGTTTTCACTTCGGTCCAGGTTTTCTGTCTCTCCTGTCCTTTCTGCTCTCTGTGGCCATTTTGGGTACTGGCAGCCTGCTTTATAAAACTGCAGTTATCATAGGGAGTCGCCGAGCAAAGTTCGTGGACAAGCTCCATGACTACCTGTATGTAATCACCTTCAAAGTGCGCACAGATAACAATCCGTTGACGTACATACTGACGTCCGCCAAACTTGATGCCACTACCTACAGATGGCTGGTGATATTCTCGAACTGCATGTTCACGTTGAAGTACAAGCCAGGGTCCCTGAACATTGGAGCCAATGCTCTATCCAGAAGACTGGGACTGAGTACCACCCGGATGATGACCTCTGGGAGGAAATCCCTGGACCAGGGATGCGGGCTATGTGCTCAACCACAGCCATCATGGAAGATAGAGTGGCCTTCTCAGAACTGAGGGTCGCGGATTCATTGGGGTGACAATCCAAGGCTATCCCTGCTGCCTATTGCCACCCTGAGGGAATGAACGTCACCCCAGACAAGATCATCGCCTGGAAGGATCTGGTACTATTCCAGATAAGGGATCCAGTGGCTGGAATTATCCTCCAAGCCGTCCATCAAAACAAGCCTTCATTGCTGTAACGTGCTCCCAGCTACACGGTCTCAGTACTAATGCGGGAAATGGACAGATTCAAAATGGACAAGGGTCTACATCACCAAGTCCTGAATTACTCCTTACCATCCGGAGGGAGATGCTCTGCCGGAGAGGTTCAACCGGACCCTCCTGGACATGCTTGGCACCCTAAAAGGGTCTCAGAAGAATGAGTAAGAATAGAGTAAGCATGTGGAGTCCCTGGTGCACGCCTTTAACTGCACTCACCACGAGTCCACAGGATTCACTCCTTACTTTCTAATGTTCAGGTGAGAAGCACGGCTTCCCGCAGATATACATCTGAGGGTATCGACTGATGGGGTACCCAACAGGACGCACTTCAGATACGTACAACGGCTTCAAGAAAGCCTGCAACAAGCCTACCAGCTAGCAGAGAAAGCTTCCGCTCATCTGAATGCCAATAACAAAAGGCGCAACGACCATAAGGTCCGCCATCGGGAAATTCGTCCTGAAGAAGCCGTTCTCCGTAACCTTGGGATCCCCAGCAAACACAAGTTGGCCGACCTTTGGCGCGACAGGGTCTTCAAGGTCAAAATGCAGTTACCGGGCCTCCCGGTCTACCGCATAAAAGACGCAGATGGCCCAGTAAAGGTCTGGCACCGCAATCATCTTTTGCCTATCCCACAAGTGGGGGATGATGAACCAGAGACAGAGGCTACACCATTGACCGGTGAGCCAGAAGGTCCGGAAGATACAGTAACTGAAACAACCGAGGATCCTATGGAAGGACCCTCTAGTAACACAGACCAAAGTCAAGGGGCACCTCGCGAAGGTGCTACGGGTAATGGGCCCAGGCCTGAGACACCTACTGCGGTGGCTCCAATGAGGCCTACTCTGGACCCTAGAAGTCCTTGCTTTGTACCTCATAAAGACATTTCAGAGATTGTAATACCCCCAATGAGAGAGACTGAGCCTCAAGAGTACGGTCACTATACCCCAGAGGGAGTTGAAGAAGGGCTTCACCGAAGCCAACGTGTTAGGTACCCTCCCAACCGGGTAGCCTATGATTCCATTGGTGCACAATAAAATCAAATCTGTGTAAAATCAAATCTGTCATTATGATGTTCACGGAAATGTATAACATGATGAAGAGTTATGTCATGTGATAAGATGTACACATCGCAATGCTTTTTTATTATATAACGATGTTATGGTTATATGTCTTAGGCCTCGGGCATGGTCAGCGCTTATGCGCTGATCCGTGCTGAAGCGCGCTCTCACTTACCAGTGAGCCCCTGCAGCCGCAATGAGAGCGGCTTTAGTAGGGGCTCGCCTACGCTTCCGCAAGCGTGCGGAAGCGTAGGTCTTAGGAACATTTTAAATTCGTGCGCTCACGGGAGCGCAGGGCCGGTCACGTGAGCGGTTCGCCCAATGAGGGCGAACCAGCTCCGTAACGTCACTGGCCCGCCCCCGACACACCCCCGGACAGCGCGCTAACCAAGGCCAGGAAAAGCACCCGCTTTCCCTCAGCCTCAGCGCGCCTCCGCACGGGCTGAGTCACCATGGACTCAGCCTTACGCTGTTCCCAAGCGGGGACATTGGTCTTTTCACCAGGGGAGAATGTGGCCAGGTTTCCCCTTTGGTCCCCCTTTGGCTCTGCTTACCCCCGCTGCGACCAAGGAAAGTGCGGCGTGTCTGGGAGGCTACAGGAGTGAGGCGGCAGGCTGTGCGCACTCCCATGAGTGCAGGTGCATTGCAGGTGTGTCCGGAGGGGTGACTGGCTTGCCGGAGGCTCTCTTTGCATCGGGACGCCATCTTGGTAGTATCCACGCATGCGCGAGATGCTGCGCATGCGCGAGATGCTGCGCATGCGCAGTGTTAGGTGCGCGAGGCGGCCATTGGGGGAATAGATCTGCTGGGAACTACAAGCCCCAGGAGCCCCAGGGGCTGCAGTCAGGTGGAACACAGATGCCAATAGTGCACCAGGATTCCCCTGTCAGGAAATGTATACATTTGGCGCGCTGAAGAGACCACGCCAGTCACTGCTGGGACAAGGAAGGGGTAGCGAGTGTGCAAGGTGTCTGTGGCCCCTGCACTAGGCCAGAGACCCCCACAGGCCACAGCTAGGCCCTGACTACCCTAAGCTTGTGGTTGCTGCAGGGACAGGCCCATTAGATAGGGACACTGCCCCTGTAGTGCCAAGTGTGAGGGACACAGCCAGGACGCGGCGGCGAACTGGCAATCCGGTGGTCTGGGACTAGATTACTCCACAGGTAAGAGACTCTCTTCATGGTGGGACCCTCCAGCTGGACACTTCCCCACAACGACAGCGTGGGACTGGATGGCCCCTTTATCTTCAGTAGGTGCTACCGGGTGCTGGAGTACCCGGCAGGTATCACACCTACACCTACAAGTACACCAACTTTAACATGCGGTTGTGGGCAGTGCTGTCACACACACTTTGGGTGGGTTGACTCTTGTGGATACCAGGGTGGTTGGGTGCCCAGGGGCACCTCAGTACTTTGGGGAAATATCCCATCCAAGGGTGGGCACTGTGTTGGGGGACACTGTGGAGTTACGGTCGTGCGTGGCCTATTTGGTGTGGGTGGTATATTGTTATTTCCGTTTTCATATGCATGCAGCAAACTTATCTTTATCATTGTGTGTGTTATTGCATTGGGTCCTGTGACGGGGTTCTCCAAAATAGTAGGATGCTGCACAGGTGGTGGCTCGGTCACAAGACGGATCAGGCACACCCCAGGCTCCCAGCAGTGGAGGCTCAGGCCTTCTGTGAGCTACAGGTAACGCACCATACACACAGTAGCTGCCACATCTTCGATAGGGTGGGGGAAACGGTGCTATAAATATGTAGCACAAGTTCCCCCTCTCTCTGGGAGATTTAGTCATGGCTATTGCTAGGTGTAGTGCTGGTTACCTGTTTGGCACAGGAGAGCTGAGGTACCCGCGATGGTGTGGGGGAAGACAGGCATACTTGTAGTGATTCCTCTGGTTCTTCTTCTTGGTGACTGAGCCTCAAGACATTGGGGGGCTTCAGCAAGGCTAAAGGCGGTCACCGCTATGACAGTCCTTACTCACAATACTCCCACCACACAGACTGCCGCTGAGCCTGAAGTATAAATGAGGATGAGCTTTATTATAGCAGCCACTGCGATGTTATTACCGCAAATGCTTTAGTTGATAAGGTAGATCCCTGGCTTCTGGGTGGTACTGGCCTACTGATAATAGTGAGGCCTCTCTGGATTGAATTAGTGCATCAGCCCATGAGGGACCGAGAAGAAGTCTTACTTAGACAAAACACGTAGGGTGAGGGTCTCTGAGAAGATCTCCCCAAATTTGTCTGCTACACAGACTTTTTTATTACCTATCAGTTTGCTGCAAAGCCTTATTCAAGGCTATTGGGACTGTGCTACACCACACATCCATACAAGCTGATGGATCCGATGGAACCAATAGTGCTATTTCCGGGTTGTGATGTCACGGACCAAAGATCGTGAGATCTGGATGGTGAGGGTAAACGGGTCATAGACGGAGTTCCAACCACGGTGTATACAGCGTGCATCGTGATAGAAGTTCCACGGATCACCAGCCCCTTTGTTGCAGCTAAAAGATAGGATTTTATCCTGACATGCCAGATTATTTCTGCTACACTGTAAGTCAGGCCTGCCCAACTCGTAAAGTGAGAAGGGCCGAACTGCTCCAAGGAAAAAAAATTTGGGCCACACGCGTTAAATCATCATCATCATCATCATCATCATCATCATCATCATCATCATCATCATCATCATCATCATCATCATCATCATCATCATCATCATCATCATCATCATCATCATCATGTCTCCTCCAGCACCTCTCATCATCATCATCATCCTCATATCTCCCCCAGAACCCCTCACTATCAACCTTTACGATACTCCCCATCTATCTCTCATACCCCCATCTCTCCCCCTCATCCACACAATACCCCCCTCCACATCAAACACACAATACCCCCTCCACATCCCCAGCCCATTCCATGTCAGCACCCCCCCCCAAGTCAGCATCCCCCCATGTCTCTCTTCCCACAATATGACACTCTCTCCCCCTCCCCTAAATGACACTCTCTCCCCCTCCTCTCAATATGACTCTCTCCCCCTCCCCTCAATATGACTCTCTCCCCCTCCCATCAATATGACTCTCTCCCCCTCCCCTCAATATGACACTCTCTACCCCTCCCTTCAATATGACACTCTCTCCCCCTCCCCTCAATATGACACTCTCCCCCTCCCCTCAATATGACACTCTTCCCCTCCCCTCAATATGGCACACTCCCCCTCCCCTAAATGACACGCTCTCCCCCTCCCCTCAATATGACACTCTCTCCCCCTCTCCTCAATATGACACTCTCTCCCCCCCTGCAACTCACATCATACCCCCCCTGCACCTCACATCACTTCCCCCCCTGCACCTCACATGTCAGCAGCCCCCCCCCCTCACATGCCAGCAGCCCACCCACCCCTCACATGCCAGCAGCCCACCCACCCCTCACATGCCAGCAGCCCCCCCCCTCACATGTCAGCAGCCCACCCCCCTCACATGTTAGCAGCCCACCCCCCCTCACATGTCAGCAGCCCACCCCCCCTCACATGTCAGCAGCCCACCCCCCCTCACATGTCAGCAGCCCACTCCCCCTCACATGTCAGCACCCCCCCCTCACATGTCAGCAGCCCACCCCCCACCTCTGCACCAGCCCGTTTTTCACACCCACCCCCCACCAGCCCGTGTTCTTACACACACACACACACACACACACACACACACACACACACACACACACACACACACACACACACACACACACACACACACACACACACACACACACACACACACACACACCCGGCATCCTGCATCCTCCTCATGCTGCTTCTGCCCCCACGCACTGCAAAGCCCCGGGGGGGTGGGGGGGGCGGTGGTGAAGGGGAGGGGAATGAAATTATTATTATTATTTTTTTTAAATTTAATTAATTAACCGGCGCCCCGGAGTCACCGCGGGCCACACAGAGAGGCCCGCGGGCCGTATGTTGTGCAGCCCTGCTGTAAGTAGCCATTTTTCTTGCGCTTTTATTGATATATAAAAACGTACTTCACTATATTGGCATCTTTCTCATTTATCATTTATAGGTCTTGCCTCGTCCAGGGATCCTTTTAAGGACATTCAACGTCTCTTTATCCCACATATATTTTCTGTCCATTCACCTGTTGTCACTGATTTGCGCCTTTTGTATCCTGCTTTCCTATTATATTTTCTGGTGTTGTGTACATCCATTACATTGTGGCAGCACTCATTGGCACCATTGTAACATTGTTTAATATTCAGTTTTGTGCACCTTACTGTATATATATATATATATATATATATATATATATATATATATATATATATATATATATATATATATATATATATATATATATATATATATATACATATACAACATTACCATTCTCTCGTCCGTTAAAGAAAGACTGCACTCGGTTCAGTAATAATGAAAATCTGTATTGGGCATCTGAATAGAAATGATAAATCACCCAATCCGACGTTTCGGTCCTGGAATAGGACCTTTCTCAAGGGGGTGCAATGACAAACTGACAGACAAGCATATATATACCCTCACCAAATGTGACAAACACACCTGACTTACATTACCTACAATCAAAATCTCTGCAAAAATCACCTGCCAGGTGTGTGTAATGAGCTGTCACCATCTTGGAGGGGGTGTCTGTGAAGGTAATGACCTCACTGATCTGCCTTCATTCTATGTATCTACCCTATAGTTAGGTCAGTCTTGCAGCCTGTCTGCCTGCCAGAACGACCACTATATGGCGCACCTGCCCATTCCCAAGCTAAAGTCAATGGGGCATGCAGAAAGCGTGAAGGACAGCCATAGGCTGTCTATACAGGCAGCAACAAAGCACCAATCAAACAAAAAAATGGAGATAATAATATAGCAAACTATAGGGAGAAAAAAAAAAGGGAGCAATGCTTCCCATAAATAACAATTGGTAATGTAGCCAAAATACCCCTTACAGCACATAAATAAACTGGATCAATCCTATGGGACAAGGCTCATCAAACATAACAGTGTAACATAGAAACCATCCATACAAACACAAAAGGATACACAGAAAAAAGGATCCGGGGCCCATCTACTCCAAAAAATGTAAGTACTCACCAGCAGAGAAGTTAAAAATGTTATACTTTATTAAACTACATAAAATCAAAAAACGAACAGCACAAACACTCTCCCACGCGTTTCACGCCCACTATGGCGCTTTTTCAAGGAAAAAGCGCCATAGTGGGCGTGAAACGCGTGGGAGAGTGTTTGTGCTGTTCGTTTTTTGATTTTATGTAGTTTAATAAAGTATAACATTTTTAACTTCTCTGCTGGTGAGTACTTACATTTTTTGGAGTAGATGGGCCCCGGATCCTTTTTTCTGTGTATCGTTTCGTGTGAGGATCAGTGTCCACCACCGGATGCGGAAGCAGCTGCAGTTCTCACAGAGGGAGACGCTCTCAACTGTTCAGCGTCAAGACTGGAGCCAGACCGGGAGAGAAGCGGAGCGGTGATTTTAGTGAGTCGCGTGGACTCCACACCGGGCCAGGTCGGGCCAGGGCTTGGGACTGAGTGAGTACTTTTTGTCCTAATTACCTTTAGCCCTCTCCTTCATTACCCGTGAACTGGGCTATTATCACCAGCCGTTCATCCCATTTACCGGTGTTAGCTCCTATAATCTGCCCTGCTTGGCACTTATTACTTTGACACACTGGCTCTTGGAGCTATTACACGGTTGTTGTTGTTTGTTCAAACACAAAAGGAAAGGGATATGTGAACACACAAGGGATATACATATTTACACAAAGAAAACTAAAAACAATTTAGTCACGCCGTGTCTGATATCTGTACATACTACTACCCTACAATACCCTATATCCCAAAGTCACACACAGAGAGACTGAGACAGCAGGCAGGAAGATAATACAAACAATGACTGCAGCAGCAGCGCACGGCACGTTTCATGTGCATGCAGTAACGAACAGCAGACCTACAGTAAATGAAAGGCCAATTATAAAAAAAGGCCAATTATAGAAAACATCCCAAATTAAGGTCCTCATTAAGACCCTTTGGGGTCACCGTATTAAGATTATATATGAGTCTTGCTTCCATTTGCAATAACAGTTTGTTCCTATTGCCGCCCGTTTGAAACACGTGCCTGTGCGATCGGCATGCAACGGAACGTGGCCAGGCTGTGTTTGACTTACAATGGGAAACCGCCGCTCTTCCTCTCGGACGCCACCTGCTTGTCGTCGCTGTAAAACAGGTCCAAAACCGCTACTTCTGCCATTAGAAAGCATGGAGGCTCAATGGCGACCTATGGACGGCTGCAAAATGGAGCCTGAAAAGGCGGGAAAATTACACAAAGGGCTATAATCACTATTTTAACATTAACCCCTTCCCTCCCGCATCAACCCTAGTGTATGTGTGAGTGCAAACACCAGGATAACACAATACATTTACACAGGGGAATAAACATTTGGACATTGAAGCAAGGCAAAACGCATTACTGGACGTCAGTCCAGTTAACCCCTTGCTTCCCTGATGAGAGTAGAGGGTGGCCAAATGGGGGTTTAACCCCTTTAATCCTGGGCCAAATCCTCCCTATCATGACAGTGAGTGACTGGCTGGGTAAGTGACTGGCTGGGTGGGGCAGGGGTGACTGACACTGACTGGGGCAGGGTTGACTGACACTGACTGGGGGTGGGGGGTGACTGACACTGACTGGGGGTGGGGGGTGACTGACACTGACTGGGGGTGGGGGGTGACTGACACTGACTGGGGGTGGGGGGTGACAGACACTGACTGGGGGTGGGGGGTGACTGACACTGACTGGGTGACTGACTGACTGGGGGGGGGGGGGTGACTGATTGGGGGGGTACCTCTGGTGTCACACACATACTCCCATACACATTCTCCCATACACATACACACACACACACACACTCTACACATACAGGGGGGGGGGAGGAAAGGCCGCGACCAGCACTACCACCACCACGCTCCTCCCCCACCCACCCGCGCCCATCTCCCGCTCGTGGGGGGGGCAGGCCGACATCCCCCCCCCATACCTCACTGCGGGCGTAGTGGAAGCTTTGGGGAGGTGGCAGGCACGTTGCGAGGTGTCCCCCAGCGGGCGCCCCAGGGGACAGTCAGCCCCGCCGTGGCCGCCACTGCCCTGCTCCACTCGACAGCATGAAGCTAGTGGTCGAGCGGGCAGACCGGCATCCCCCTCCCTCACACCTCATGCTGCGCCGTCATGAAGATAGCTGGGCTTAGTGTAATCTTTGGGGAGGCGACAGGGTGGGGGGGAGGCACACTCTCCCATGCACACACACACACACACACACACACATGCATACACACACACACACCCATGCATACACACACACCCATGCATACACACAGACACACACACACACGACAGGGGGAAGAAGAGGAAAGGCCGCGCGACCACCACCACCACTGCCCCGCTTGCCCCCCCCTCCCCCGTGACCATCTCCAACCCCGCGTGGGGATCGGCGGGAAGTCGGGGTAAGCGGGGACAGAAGGGGGGACACCCCACTACCATCTCCTGCCCCGCGTGGAAAGCGGGGAGTAAGGGGGCTTGCAGGAGGCAGGGAAGGAGCAGAGGGGCCGCAGCATGCAGAGATTGGAGAGTTCTTACTCTCCAATAGATCTCCGGCCAGAAAGAATGGCCGCTCGTTGGGGGCGGGCTGATATAGAGCTTGGCCGCGCGCCCACAAAGCCTGGGAGTGCGCGCCAATTAGCTGTCAGGTAGGTGCGGTTTTTTTTTTCTTCCAGCGCGAGCATTAAAAAAACAAGCACGTGTTCTGCTTGGGCCAATATTTACTCGCCCGGGGGTTAAATCCACCCGCCCCGGGTGTGTAAATGTATAGGATTGTCGAACACTGTGTGTGTGTGTGTGTGTGTGTGTGTATATATACTCATGTATGTATGCAATTATATATGCACATATACTTACATAAATGCATACATGCTGTACACACACATATATATATATATATACATAAACATACAGACACAAATATACGATATAAGAAAAAGGTCTGAATCGCCTACATGTGACTTTTTGGTTCACTTTGGTCTTATAGGTAACTTCCCCCTTTAACACATCACAATGACGTTGTAGAGCAGGGACTTCTTGCTTGTGCTATTGTTACAGCACGTCTCCTAGCAACGGTAACCATTTGGTAGGTTATGGGCTGCCTGCTCTTGACAAAACAGTATGGAATAGGGGAAGGCAGCGTTACAGAGCACGGCTTTGTGAGGGGCCAGTAAGCGGGGGATCAACTCGCGATCTCAGGAGAGCGGAGAGAAAAAAGTGCCCTGAACAATCGCAGGAGTGCAGAGGAGGCGTGACCCGCACCCTGGTGCACAGCCCCAGCCCCCGCCACCGCTGGGTGTAGAGCGGAACCACCGACCCATTTCCTCAGACGTATTTATATGCCATCCAACATGGGCCCTCAATCGTTGGCACCTAGCATGACAGGGTATTGTGTGCACCCTCACAGGGACAATGTGCCGTTGTTGGATCCATGCTCGGGCTTTGTGAGCTCCGGGGCAGATGCAGACTTGAGACCAGGGACTGGTAAAACCATCCCGAGCCTGGTGGATCAAAGTTACGTGAAGCCCCAGAACACGGATCCATGGTTGGGGCGGGTCAGATCTAGGACTGCACTTCCTAAAAGAGCTGTCATCCTTCATCCACAACAAAAGCGCATGCCTGCCAAAGAAGCAGTTGTCATGTCACAGGAGAGCATGCAGGAGGTTAAAGACTTGCTCATTCATCAGGGAGGCAGGAGCTGGAATTCTGTAGCTAGATCAGATGCATCACGCAGGGCAATGCTAGGAGGTAAGACACACACAAACTCAATAACACTCGCATAAAAGTACTGCATCAGAACCCATTGCATGAAGTGCCGTTAAATATGACACACATCTAATATGTTTTTATTATACTAGAAGAACACCAAGGGGCTTATTATATGCACCAAAGGGTTGTTTTTTCTACGGACTTCAATGGGGTATTTCGTTCGAAAAACAGCCCGGTCACTTTGGTGGATATAGAATGAGCCCCTATGTCTCAACACATTTTAAAACTATCTTTTTAAGTTCTTTTCACTGTAAAGATGTAGTGTTGTATTTACTAAAACAGTTCTATGCCTTAAGGCTCATTCAATGGGCCATATAGGATTACTTAGCACTGTTCAGTAATTCTGACCTAATAATCATCACTCTCAGTTCTTCCCCCGTAATCACAAGCAATATTTCCTTCTACAAAATACTTTAGCATTTCCATTTTTATCATTATGCACTTCTTAATTGCTGAAGAATTTTCAATTACTGAGAAATGACAACATAAAATCATTTTTGTAGATTATCATTCACATATCTGGAATTATGAGTTTCTTTCAAATTCTTTATCAAAAACCTAAAATCACCAAAGCTTTCTTATCTCGTTAAAATACATATACTACTTGTACTGTACAAGGATTTTGTTGTTCTGGTGCTTTTTATGTTTATGTATTTATGTGCCAAATTTAGTGATTAAACACATCTTAACCCCTACACTAATAGAGGGCCCAGCAATGCATTGTTGATTTACCATTTCAGTTACTTACAGTATAAATAATTGAATGTACAGTATCACATTTCTACACCTTCTTGTATTTGCAGGTTGGACAAGCAAAATGAAAGTTATTCCTCAACTGACCCGGGGACCCAGCACAACTTTAACACATAAATTTATATTTAATGTAGACCCAGCTTTAAAGGTGATTGATACCAGTATCGTCCAATAGGAAGGAGGTAGCAACTGATGTTGTGACTTCCTGTTGGTCCACGGTCCCCGCAAGATTTAGTGACCATATCGTTTCCCCAGGAGGGAGCTTTAAAACCAGTTCGTTTACCGCTTACAGTACTATCTTAGTAACCTACGGGGTCCTCAGAGATGAAAACCGATTAGTTAATTTCAAGCGGATAGCCCGATTCCAATTATGTAAAAAAAATATTTTTTATGTCATTTACGCTAATGGTTTGTTTAAAAAACAAACATATATTTTGACCCTCTAAATTGAACATTACTCCTTATCAACCTTGAATGACCAACTAGTGCAGGGGTGGCCAACTCCAGCCCTCAAGGGCCACCAACAGGTCAGGTTTTCAGGATATCCCTGCTTTAGCACAGGTGGCCCAATCAGTGGCTCACTTAATGACTGTTGGTGGCCACCCCTGAACTAGAGGTTCCTTCTCTATGTTAATGGTTTCACTATCACTGTTATTGCAGGGTTTGAGGGCATCTGTTGATTTGGAGACAGAAGTAGAAGAAACTTTACATGGTTGGTGTAGTCAAGCTGATTGTGGCTTTATTTTACAGCATATTCATTTATTAACACGTTATCTGGTTTAAAAAATATTTACCTTGAGATGCAAGGCCCAATTTAAAAGAAGTGGAAAGACTGAAATTGATTACAATCTCTGCCATCTTAATTATAGCCAAGCTTTTTAAACCCAGAAGACAAACTGCAACAAGTAAAATAGCAAGTTTTACAGAATATACACTATATACTATATTTAATAGGGGCTTGTTAGAAACTCAAACTGAGAAACAAATACTGCACTGGTTAAGAATTTTGAAACGGAAGAAGCAATTGGAATGTTAGCGGAATGTGATTGAAAGGTCTGAAAATAGTATAAACAATAAACATTTCACTTTGATATCACAATTAAAAAGTAGAACTGTATATGTTGTTTTTTTCTGCAAAGTATTCGCAGTTGCTGCTTTGTATTTGGTATCAGCTGACGGATTAATTGTCCTTCTCTGCTGACCAACTTGCACCTTCCAACAATCAGCAAACTACAATCATTGGTTTAAAAACAAAAACATTTTACGACAAAAAAACACTTACAGTATTTATGAAAGTGTATTGTAAGCATTTTTAGTCTCCCTTTAGAGATTTGGTATCTTTCTATGTTATTTGGAAATATACAAAATGTTGGATAAAATGGTTGCACTTTCCTTCTATAAATTGTCTATTTACACATTTTTCTAAGGAGAACTTAAATGTATATTTTTGCAAGTTAGTAGGTATATCAGTGTATTAATATTGCTGTTTTTATTTTTGCTAAACGTTTAAGATTTTAGCATATGCTTTTTGTTTTGAGACATTTAGCTATTGTGCTTATTTTCCTTGAATAAGTACAACAGTATTCCCCTGACATCTTAAAGGAGCAGTCCCCAATTGCTTGTTTTTTTAGCTGAACCGTGTTTATACCAACATGGCGGTATAAATCTCCTGCGTTATGGAGACCAATAGGAAATGGCAACGTCCTCTGTCGCGCCTTCCTATTCCTAGGGGATTTAAATTTGTAGAAGTACCGGTGACACCTTTCCCGGTATACATCTCAGGAACCAGGGGTTCCCTGGAGCTTAAATTAACGTGGTTCAGCTGCGGGGACCCCCTGCTAATGCTCTTATTTTACTGTGTGCAGGAGTGTAGTATGGTTCTGAAAACTGTTGCATATCTTGTATATTGTCCTATATCACTTAATGCAGATTGCAAACATGCTCCACATTGTTTTGCTAGCTTAGGTCCATATTCTTGAAATAAACATAATTCTAAAAAATGTAGTAAAACAACTTTTAAAGTAGCAGTTCCTTCCCTTAGGCCCCCACCCCCCTCACCCCTTTTTTTCAATAGGGGAGAAGCAGGGTGTCCCTGGAGCTAAAGCTCGTCTGGTTCCTGAGTTACATACCTACCAGTACTTCCTGGGTGGTTAAAATCCCCTGCATCACAAAGGCCAATAGGGAGCCGCTGCGGCTCGCTATTGGTCCACATATCGTGGGAGATTTGAACTGCCATTTTGTTTCCCCTGGAGGGGACAGTACCGGTGCTACATTTACAGGTATGTATCTTGGGAACCAGTGGGTTCCCAGAGCTGCAATTAACACAATTCATTCATATAGTAGAAAACAATCATATACTGTAGTAGAAAAACCATTGTAGGATTGTTGCTTTGTATTTTTGTCTGCTTTGCTTCCTAACAATTACTTTTTGTTCCTAACAGCACTCAAGTGATGCATCATACATAAACCGGAGAGATGAAACAGCCAGAAAATTCATGTACACATCATCTACACAAAGGTGAGAAGAAGCTTTAGGGAAGTCTGAGGCCTGTAGTTCAAAAGCCAATTGGTTATTAATATTAATATTGCAATAATATAATGTAATGTTGAGAAACCACTATAGATATATGTCTTGGTTAGAAAATGCATAGAACAACTAGTAATGCCAATTCTTGATTATGATGACTGTTGCAGGGTACGTGCAACTACACACGTGGGTTTCTTGACAAGGCTTATTTATTTAGCCTTAAAAGATATACAGCACACAAAACAAAAATAGCTTTTCATCAGCAACAAACGAAAATGGCTTTTTCTTCAGCAAACCAAACAAAACAGTTTCTCTTTAGCAGACAGTTTATATAGAAGGTAGCTACCCTTTTTCTATGCAGGGGACAGACAGTTCACAATTCAACTACTTTGCTACTCAGACCTTGTTTCCGTAATCTCTTTAGCAGCTTACTCCTCTCTCCTCAACAGCCAGGCTCCATGTGTCTACAGCCTGGGTTTTAACACACCTTGATTAGGCAGCTGGGATCCAACTAATTGTCCTGAGGTTCCCAGCTGAAGTTAACCTAGTCAGTGCTGCACTGCAGACTAGACATAGGTTTTCCAGGCATATAACTGGTGGCTTTTATTTACCCTGTCACATTCCTCCCCTGTTAGTGTGTGGCTGGGGCTACGCACGGCTGAAGCCCGACCATCCACACCTTCTCTAGAAAAGAAGTCAGCATTTGCGTTCTCTTTTCCCGGCCTATGCTGAATCTCAAATGAGAAGGGTTGGAGGGCCATATACCACCTAGTCAATCTAGCATTGGAATCCTTCATGCTATTTAACCACTTCAGTGGAGCATGATCCGTCACCAAAGTAAAATGGACTCCTGCCAGGTAATGCCTCAAAGCCTCGATTGCCCACTTTACTGCGAGGCACTCTTTCTCAATCACTGAGTAGTTTTTTTCCCTTGGGAACAATTTCCTACTCAGGAAAAGGATAGGATGTTCAACTCCCTCAAACGGTTGTGACAACACTGCCCCTAGCCCTATCTCTGATGCATCTGTTTGCACTATAAAAGGTCTGTTGAAGTCTGGGCTTCTAAGGATGGGACCCTCTGATAGACACCTTTTTATGTCCTCAAAGGCTCTCTGACAATCCCTTGACCACACCACTTGTGTAGGGGCACACTTTTTTGTGAGGTCCATTAAAGGGGCTGCCACTTCCGAATAGTTGGGGATGAACCGCCGGCAGTACTCTGCTAAACCCAGCAGAGAGCGTACCTGAGTTTTTGTTTAGGGGGTCGGAACTTCTTTCAGGTCAGCTACCTTGTCGGCTAGGGGCCTTACTTCTCCACCTCCCACTGCATACCCTAAGTATTTGGTTTCCGCTTTACCCAAGGCGCATTTCTTAGGGTTGGCTGTGAGCCCTGCCTCTATTAGAGAGTTGAAGACCGCTTTCAGCCTATTTAGATGGGCCCGCCAGTGTTTACTATAAATGACAATGTCATCTAGGTAGGCTGCGGCATAAGTCCTATGGGGCCTCAGTACCTTATCCATGAGTCTCTGAAATGTGGCTGGGGCTCCATGCAGTCCAAATGGCATTGTCACAAACTGGTATAAACCCGTGGGAGTGGCAAAGGCTGTTTTGCATTTGGACTTTTCCTCTAAGGTTATTTGCCAGTATCCTTTTGTCAAGTCCAACATGGATATATATTCCGCGTTACCAAGGGCGTCAATTAATTCGTCCACCCTTGGCATCGGATATGCGTCAAACTTGGATACCTTTCGGAGGTCCACACAAAATCTTACCTTTCCATCGGGTTTAGGGACCATAATTAGTGGACTACACCACTCACTGCATGATTCCTCAATCACTCCTAAGTGTAACATTTCTTGTACCTCCTTCTCTACCAGAGCCCTATGACTTTCAGGCAACCTATAAGGACGGGAACGTACTTTTACCCCAGGTGCTGTCTCGATTGCATGCGAAATTACTGCTGCGGCAGCTTTTATTCTTACTAATCACCGGCTTTTACCTGGCATGTTCCTGGAATGCCACGCTGTTCACCTGGAGCATGCCGGGCTCCTTTTGCCTTCCCAGCCAGGCGCATGCCCGGCTGACGCGCGGTTGATGTGTTAATTGATAATGGTTCAGGATTTACTAGGCTGCAATGCTTCGCGTGTCCGCCAGATGGCATAAATTCATGAATTGTAATGCAGTATATATATGTATATATATATATATACTGTATAACAACAACCCCTATAACCCCTAACATACAGTACTGTACACATACAGTACTGTATATGCACATCAATGATACTGTAGGCCGGCGGGGGCGAGATGTGTTTGCAGCAGAGAGAAAACCGCTGCTCTCTCTGTGCAAACATTGGCACATTAAAAATTATTTAAAATACATTTTTATTGATAGTGTAGATGTGCAGGGGGTCTCCGGAGCTGAACCGCGTTGGTTTCAGGTCCGGGGACCCCCTGCTCCCCGAGATACAGGCCCCTTTATGAGGTGCCGGTATCCCTCTGCATTTAAAGGTCCCGATCACGTGACTGCGGCATGTAAACAAAGCAGAGGGATACCGGCACCTCCTAAAGGGGCCTGTATCTCCTGGAGCAGGGGGTCCCCGGACCTAAAACCACAGCGGTTCAGCTCCGGAGACCCTCTGCACATGTACAGTATAAATAAAACACATATATAAATAAACACTCGTTCCTTACCTTAGCGGCTATGTGCTATGGTAACGAAGCAGCATTTCTGTATTTTAATAATATTGTACAGTGAGCAGGGGGTTCCCAGAAATTAATGCTCAGGGGACCCCCTGCTCCTGCACAATATTATTAAAATACAGAAATGCTGCTTCATTACCATAGCTGATAGCCGCTAAGGCAATGAAGGGGTTAACCCACCGTGCCCGCTTTATTGTGGGTAGCGGGGGTGGGTGAAGGGGGTATTTGGCCCTTGGTGTGAGTTTAGGACTTGCGGGGGGGTTGCGGGTGCACTTAACCCCTTCACGGCTGTAGCAGTTAATACCGCTACGGTCATGAAGGGGTTAACCCCTCCCGCTACCCCCCGCAAGCCCTAAACAACCATCGTTGGGGCTAATACCCCCTTCACCCACCCCCGCTACCCACAATAAAAAAAATTCACACACAGCAGCAGCACAAAAAATAAATAAATAAATCTAAATAAATACATGAATATAAATAAAAACATTTAAAATACATTTTTATTCATAGTGTAGATGTGCAGCGGGTCTCCGGAGCTGAACCGCGTTGTGACAGAGGCTTGGGGGGAAAAAGGATGTGACGTCATTGAAAGCTTGTCACATGGTACTAGAGCCAATCAGAGCATGGGAACTCCATCCCTACTCTGATTGGCTGTAGTACGTCACATCCTTTTTCCCCCCAAGCCTCTGTCACATGGTATACTAGAGCCAATCAGAGTAGGGATGGAGTTCCCACACTCTGATTGGCTACCATACCATGTGAGGGTGGCCATGTGTCTTTTCATGACGTCATCTTAAAGGCAATTGAAGCAAAGCCATTCTGATTGGCTGTGCTTTCATTGCCTTTAAGTGACGTCATCATTTTTATTTTTATCGGCCAAAACACATGGTTTTCACGGCCCAATCAGGGCCGTTGGGAACCATATGACGAAAATGTGACGTCATAGGCCTTTAAAAGCCTATGTCGTCTCATTTTGAAGCCAGACGCCACGGAGGAAGGACCTCCGGACAAGAAAGAAGACGCACAGGGCGTGGCCGCAGATGGAAAGAAGACCCCGCCCCGCCCGGAAGAAGATAGAAGAAAGAAGAATACAGATGAAGATGAAGATGGATTACAAATAGAAGACCCGTGGATTGATTTGGATTTTTAGTTTAATGTTTATTATTTTGTATGGTTTATTATTTTATGGGTTCCAGGTCGTGGATTGGTTCGTGAGTAAGCTGCGCAACGGGAGTCGGTGGGGGCAAGTAATGGTAAGTGAACTAAAGAAAAGTATTTTATTTAACTTGTTAATTTTTTTAAAAGCTTTTTTAACATGTGTATTTTTTTTTTTTTTTTGGTATATCATTTCTTGCCACTGTATGGTATGTATGTATATATGTCTAGAGAGATATATACATACAGGGTAAGAAATGATGTTGTTTTAAAAGCTTGATTTGATGTGTTTTAAATTAATTTGACTATGCAGCTATGCTTTATTGTTAGTTTAAAGTATTTTAAAATTAGATAGATGTCATTGTTGATATTGTATTGTGTGTTTGAGGGAGGTCAGGGCTAGCCTTGGTTTTAAAGTTTGTATTCCGGTTGGTACTTTGTATATTTTTTCACATGCTGAATTGTTCTGCTCGAGGCGTGAATTAGTTAATCGTTTCATTGTTCGGGATGGACTGTCAATTGTTTAGGGATGTAAATAATGATTGCTAATTGATTTTTGTTTACTTGATTGGTTAAAATAGTTGACTTGTTTGGAAGTGTTTGTATTTTGCTTGCAATGATATTGTTCACATTCATTTGCAGAATGTATATGGTAATGCAATGTATTGATTGGAATGTGAGGTTTTTCTTTGTCATTTGATGATTTAGATTGTAAGATCAGTTAGGTTTATTAAAGGAAATTCATTGTAATGTAGTGTGTCTGTATGGAGAAGTGTTATTTGTAGGACAGTATGGTTCATCATGTGTGTGTGTATACTGTATATATATATATATATATATATATATATATATATATATATATGTATAGGGATTGTTGATATATATATATATATATATATATATATATATATATATATATTTGTTTATCTTCATGTATTTATTTATTTATTTAGATTTATTTATTAATTGTGGGGCTGCTGTGCGTGAATTTTTTTTATTGTGGGTAGCGGGGGTGGGTGAAGGGGGTATTTGGCCCTTGGTGTGAGTTTAGGACTTGCGGGGGGGGGGTAGCGGGTGCACTTAACCCCTTCACGACCGTAGCAGTTAATACCGCTACGGTCGTGAAGGGGTTAAGTGCACCCGCTACCCCCCCGCAAGCCCTAAATAACCACCGATGGGGCTAATACCCCCTTCACCCACCCCCACTACCTACAATAAAAAAAATTCACACACAGCAGCAGCACAATTAATAAATAAATCTAAATAAATAAATGAATAGAAATAAATACATTTAAAATACATTTTTATTCATAGTGTAGATGTGCAGGGGGTCTCCGGAGCTGAACCGCTTTGGTTTTAGGTCTGGGGACCCCCTGCTCCCCGAGATACAGGCCCCTTTAGGGGGTGCCGGTATCCCTCTGCTTGGTTTACAGGCCGCGGTCACGTGATCGGGACCTTTAAATGCAGAGGGATACCGGCACCTCATAAAGGGGGCTGTATCTCGGGGAGCAGGGGGTCCCCGGACCTGAAACCAACACGGTTCAGCTCCGGAGACCCCCTACACATCTACACTATGAATAAAAATGTATTTTAAATGTATTTATTTTTATTTATTTAGATTTATTTATTTATTGTGCTGCTGCTGTTTGTGAATTTTTTTTATAGTGGGTAGTGGGTAGTGGGTGTGGGTGTGGTTATTTACACGGGATCCCCCTCCCCACATTTACATACAGTTCACTGCACTCAGAAACACAGGCAGGGAGATTTAACCGACACAATAGGGGGAGGGGGTTTTACATAGATTACAGTCAAGGCAGGGAAGTTTAACACACACAATAGGGGGAGGGTTTTTTACATAGATTAGTCAAGGCAGGGAAGTTTAACACACACAATAGGGGGAGGGGGTCTTACACAGGTTACAGTCAAGGCAGGGAGGTTTAACACACACATTAAAAATATGTATTTAATGTATTTATTGTTTATTCTGCCTTAACCCGTCATTGCCTTAGCGGCTATCAGCTATGGTAATGAAGCTGTATATCTGTATTTTTAATAATATTGTGCAGGAGCAGGGGGTCCCCTGAGCATTAATTTCTGGCTCAGGGAACCCCCTGCTCACTGTACAATATTATTAAAAATACAGAAATGCTGCTTCATTACCATAGCACATAGCTGCTAAGGTAAAGAACGATTCTTTATTGATGTGTGTGTTTTATTCATACTGTAGATGTCCAGAGGGTCTCCGGAGCAGAAACATTTTTGTTTTAGGTCCGGGGACCCCCTGCTCCCCGAGATACAGGCACCTTTAGGGGGTGCCGGTATCCCTCTGCTTGGTTTACAGGCCGCGGTCAAGTGATCGGGACCTTTAAATGCAGAGGGATACCGGCACCTCATAAAGGGGGCTGTATCTCGGGGAGCAGGGGGTCCCCGGACCTGAAACCAACGCGGTTCAGCTCCGGAGACCCTCTGCACATTTACACTATGAATAAAAATGTATTTTAAATGTATTTATTTATTTTCATTTATTTATTTATTTATTTAGATTTATTTATTTATTTTTTGTGCTGCTGCTGTGTGTGAGTGTTTTTTATTGTGGGTAGCGGGGGTGGGTGAAGGGGGTATTAGCCCCAACGGTGGTTTTTTAGGGCTTGCGGGGGGTAGCGGTAGGGGTTAACCCCTTCATGACCGTAGCGGTATTAACTGCTACGGTCGTGAAAGGGTTAAGTGCACCCACAACCCCCCCGCAAGTCCTAAACTCACACCAAGGGCCAAATACCCCCTTCACCCACCCCCGCTACCCACAATAAAGCGGGCACGGTGGGTTAACCCCTTCATTGCCTTAGCGGCTATCAGCTATGGTAATGAAGCAGCATTTCTGTATTTTTAATAATATTGTGCAGGAGCAGGGGGTCCCCTGAGCATTAATTTCTGGCTCAGGGAACCCCCTGCTCACTGTACAATATTATTAAAATACAGAAATGCTGCTTCGTTACCATAGCACATAGCCGCTAAGGTAAGGAACGAGTGTTTATTTATATTTGTGTTTTATTTATACTGTACATGTGCAGAGGGTCTCCGGAGCAGAAACGTTTTTGTTTTAGGTCCGGGGACCCCCTGCTTCCCGAGATACAGGCCCCTTTAGGGGGTGCCGGTATCCCTCTGCTTGGTTTACATGTCGCGGTCACGTGATCGGGACCTTTAAATGCAGAGGGATACCGGCACCTCATAAAGGGGCCTGTATATCGGGGAGCAGGGGGTCCCCGGAACTGAAACCAATGCGGTTCAGCTCCGGAGACCCCCCGCACATCTACACTATGAATAAAAATGTATTTTAAATAATTTTTAATGTGCCGATGTTTGCGCAGAGAGAGCAGCGGTTCTCTCTCTGCTGCAAACACATCTCGCCAGGGGACGGCCTATAGTATCATTGATGTGCATATACAGTACTGTATGTGTATGTTAGGGGTTATAGGGTTTGTTGTTATACAGTATATACTGTATATATACAGTATATACTGCATTACAATTCATGAATTTCTCGGCTTCAAAGACAACAGCTCGCAAACGCCCCCATGCGTTTTTACACGGCATTGCAGTCAGCGGGAATAAAATGCTTAAATCACGGGCGCGATATAACGCTATATACCCCAGGAGAAAACGATACAAAACCGCACATCACCGGGATATTCCGAAATTCGCGGAGCTAGCCAAGTAAGAATAAAGTTGGTCGGTAGTGTAAGTTAGTTTGTCCTGGTAAGTCAGAAAAAACATCCTGGAATTGTGTAATTATTGCTAACAAGTCCCATTTTTGTTCAGAGGACAACTGTTTACCCATTGGGATTTTATCGTCACTCACGATGTTCTGCCGTGGAGGCTGAGGACCCAAGTCCGTTTCCTCTTCCACCGGGTGGATGAATAGAGACCGCTGCATCTTCCAGGATTTCAGCAAGTTTACATGGTAAATTTGTTTACCCTTCCTGGACCCTTGTTGAGCGATCTCGTAATCCACATCACCCGTACGGCGGAGTACTTTGAATGCGCCCTGCCATTTGGCCAGGAGTTTACTCTCGCAACTGGGTAACAATAACATCACCTGGTCTCCTGGGTGAAACACTCTCATGCGAGCATTCTGATTGTAATGTCTCTCCTGACTGTCCTGGGCTGATCTAAGATTTTCCCTGGCAAAATGGCCAACCACATCTAGGCGCTTCCTAAGGTCTAGTACATATTGCAGGGTATTCTTTGAACGGGACTGCTGTTCCTCCCGGGACTCCTTTAGGAGGTTTAGGATACCCCGGGGTTGGCGGCCATAGAGCAATTCAAATGGAGAGAATCCCATGGAGGCCTGGGGAACTTCCCGCACTGCAAACAGCAGAAAAGGGAGAAGTTCATCCCATGCTCTCTTCTCTGAATCTACAAATTTCCTCAACATCCCTTTTAGAGTTCGGTTAAATCTTTCCACCAATACGTCAGTCTGTGGATGGTAGACCGATGTCCGAACAGACTTTACCTCTAGTAACTTTAAGACATCCTGCATCAGTTTAGCCATGAAATTTGTACCTTGGTCTGTCAACATAACCTGGGGAAGTCCAACCCGTGAGAATAGTTCCAACAACTTGTTGGCTACTTGCTTCGCCGTTGCTGTTCTCGGGGAACGCCTCAGGATATCTTGTCGCATAATCAACTATTACAAGGATAAACCTGTGTCCTTTCGCAGAAGGTTCTAGAGGTCCTACCAAGTCTACCCCAATCCTCTCAAAGGGAACTGACACCAAGGGTAGAGGAACCAAAGGGGCTGGTTTTTGTCCTTTTGGACTTGTTAGCTGGCACTACGGACATGCTGCACATAGCTTAGCAATATCACTATGCATCCCTGGCCAATAGAATCAGGATGAAATACGGTCCAATGAATTATCCCTGCCCAGGTGACCACCCCAAGGGACAGTATGGGCTAGAGTGAACACAGATTTAACAAACGCCTTGGGAACCAATATCTGTCTGGTGACCTCCCCTGTTTGTGTCTGCCTATTCACCCTATATAGGATATCCTTTGATAGCTCAAAATGGGGGAATACTATCACCCCCTGTGCATCTAAAATCTGTTCATCAATTTTCACCACCTTGTCATACTGTCTAGCAAGGACTTGGTCTTCCTTTTGCTTCTGGCGAAAGTCAGGGAGGTACAGGTCTGGTAAATCTCCAGGGCCCATATCCCTGTCCCTTTGGCCATCCCCAGCCATCACTTGTGACCTCTGACTACTAGAATGGTCACCTTGAGACCCAGATTTGCAACCAGTCCTGTTTGTCCAAGCGTCTTTGCTTCCGAGTCTTTTGATCCCGGTGTCTACTGGGAAAAAGGTCTGCAGAGAAGAGGAACAGTTTGCCAGGGTTCTCCTGAGCCCTAGAAGGAGGCTCCTCGTGAAAGACTGGGGCCATTAGGTCCGAAAAGAAAGGCCAGTCCCGACCGAGCACAACGGGGGCAGGGAGCCAAGGAGCGACTCCTACTTTGAGGTAAGCCTCCTGATCTTTTACCTGTAGCCGGATTTTGGCCGTTGGATAGCGTTTTACATCGCCGTGTATACATTCTATGCTCCATGGGGAGTCAAAAGAACACACATTGGGCGGTAACAGTTCCTGGAGGACCAGAGTTTTCCCAGAGCCCGAATCTACAAGGGCCTGGACTTTTTTTCCCCCAATCAGGGCTGGAAGTAGCCAGGACTTGTAATTTTCACCAGTAAAAGCTGAGGCGACGGTTCTGCTGAATGAACAATCCATCAGTGGACAGTCCACATACCGGTGGCCTTGTTCTCCGCAGGCAGAACATGGAGAGGATTCCCTCGCAGGAGGGGGCTGTGGATAGCGCTCCGCTGGACCGGTTACTGGAGACCAGGCATCTGGTGGGTCCTGTGGGCGACGTCCTCGGAAGTTCCTCCCATTTTGCGACGAGCCGACATCTGGAAGGAGATGAGGGTCTCTGCGGAGACCAGCATTTGGACTCCGTCCTTGCTGGAACGACTGCTCCTTCCTTTGGACTTGGCGGTTCCGTGACGGGCCGTAGGTTCCACATTGATCCGACGTCCCTCTTTGGGCGTCCGCAAGTGCCGGTGGAGTCGGGTCCAGGACACTCGCCTGCTGCTCAGCCCCAAGGACGTTCTCCACGAGTCGGACCGCCAAAGCTAGGGTTTCAGCAGCGTGGCGTTTTACCCACGAGCGTGCGGAAGGGGGTATTATTTGTAGAAATTGTTCCAAAACCACCTGCTCAAGAATTGCCTCCTTAGTGCACTCCTCGGGTTGTATCCAGTGTGTACACAAGTCCAATAATCACTGAGCGAGGACCCAGGGTCTCATCTTAGCGGTGTACTTCATGTTCCGGAACTGTTGCCGGTAGGTCTCTGGGGTCAGACCTAAGCGATCCAGTATGGCGGCTTTTACTTGTCGGTAGTCCATTGCCTGATCTGTAGGGAGGCCCTGATATGAGGCCTGGGCTTCTCCTATGAGGAGCCCAGCCTTGAGCTTCGGCGACTCTTTCAAATGTCAGTAAAAAAGCCTCTGGATCCTCGTTCGGAGCCATTTTCCTCAGGAGTATCGGGGGTCTGCTTGACAGTTCTGCACTGGCAAACCCTTGGAATTGGGTCAGCAGCTTGGCAATCCGCTCATCCTGTGCTGCTTGTAGTCTTTCATCTCTCTCCGCTTGCAGCCGGGCCTGCTCCTGCATTAACAGTCCCTGCTGTCTGGTCTGCTCGCACAGAAACTCTTTCAACATTTCTTCCATTCTTGTGTGTGTGTGTGTGTGTGTGTGTGTGGCCCTTTAACTGCAGGAGCCTTTTGAAAAAAATCCTTCCCAATTCTTGACACCATATGTTGCAGGGTACATGCAACTACACACGTGGGTTTCTTGACAAGGCTTATTTATTTAGCCTTAAAAGATATACAGCACACAAAACAAAAATAGTTTTTCATCAGCAACAAACGAAAATGGCTTTTTCTTCAGCAAACCAAACAAAACAGTTTCTCTTTAGCAGACAGTTTATATATAAGGTAGCTACCCTTTTTCTATGCAGGGGACAGACAGTTCACAATTCAACTACTTTGCTACTCAGACCTTGTTTCAGTAATCTCTTTAGCAGCTTACTCCTCTCTCCTCAACAGCCAGGCTCCGTGTGTCTACAGCCTGGGTTTTAACACACCTTGATTAGGCAGCTGGGATTCAACTAATTGTCCTGAGGTTCCCAGCTGAAGTTAACCTAGTCAGTGCTGCACTGCAGACTAGACATAGGTTTTCCAGGCGTATAACTGGTGGCTTTTATTTACCCTGTCACAGTGACATTGCTTAGGAAAACTGGACTTTCGGTGGCAGAATGTATGTTATGGAATAACACTTGCCCACGGTTAGACTGAACAAGAAACGTGCTGGGAGGCACTATAGCAGTGAGAATGGGATACTGGCAGTGCTGTACAGGCATACTACGGTTTAAAGCTGCAGTTCAGTCAATATCCTGCATGTGTGTTTTTTTTAATAAATCAGTTCTGTAGTAAGAAAAAATACTTTTAGCATTTTCTGTTTTTAAAAAAACAACTTTGAAAGACCAATTTTCTTGTATTCTATTTTAACAGGCATTTGCTAAGGCACTGCCCCTTCATGTCCTGTCACAAGCTCTGGCACACCCCTTTGTCAGCCCTGCCCTCCCTCTAGCACATGTCAGTGCAGGAGTGCTCATGAATATTCATGAGCTTCCACTGACTGACAGAAGCAAATAAAAACATATGCCAGCTCTAATTATGTCACCAAATTTCGTCTATCAATACATGGAGAACAAATTGACTGGCAGCTATACAGTTCTTTAGGTAATTAGAGATTGCACACATGAAACTATTGAAGTAAAAAAATAAATAAAAAAGACTGAACTGCAGCTTTAAGGATACAAACTTTAAGTACACTCACGAGTAAGGACATGTCGCCCAATAGGCAAACGGCAGCTTGCGCATGCATGCGCCGGTCAGCATGTCCTGAACAGCAATACTGACTCCCTACCTGTACCGAAGCTGTGCGCAAGCGGAGAGACTATAGAGCCTGTTACAAATGTCTTATTTACATCTGTTATGCACGTATATGACGATTGCAGTACAGTACATACATCGATAAGTGGGGAAAGGTAGTGCTTCACTTTAAGCACATTTTCACTTTACATACATGCTCTGGACAAACTGCGTACGTTAATACGGGGTATGCCTGTATTGGTATCGGTATTGGCTCACCCTCTTAATAGTTTTTGTTTGGGAGGGGGGGAGAGCAGACTGTATGGCTTGTCCCTCTGGTGCAGGATAGAATCGAGGTGGAGGTTTATGTTTGCAGCAGAGCTAGGCTGCTTCACTGATCACCAATGTTACTGGTATAATAATGCATGCTGTCTGGGGCTCTCTCCTCCCCCAGCCCCCACCAACTCCATCCCCATTGATCTGTCAGACTACACACGGCATGAGGAGAAGAGGTGGGTAAGAGAAGGGAAGAGACGGAGCGGCTGTAAGGCTGAGATTATACCAAGAACTGCAGGGCGGAAGCGCTATTCTGTGATTGTCACCCTGCGCTGCCACCAAGTAGCATCTTGCCAGGGAGACAGGGCAGAGGAGGCGTGGCAGGGGTATGGCCATGCAGGGTTTCACCCTCATTTGCTGAACCACTCCCGTGACATGGTCGTCGCAGGAAAAAAACAAATGTGTCAGTCTCTTCCTTAGCCGCCCGCTTTGCAGTATGGTGCGCCGTGACCGTCGCCATCGATATGAGCACTTTCCTTGGATTTGTGCTACGTTTTTTGTCGCCACCGCTACGCGCAACGCCACGCGCCTTTTTCGGTATAGTCACGACCTAAGGAGGAAGAGGGGCATCTGTCAAGGGAGGGAAAGGAATCTATCGGGAAGAGGGGAAAGAAGGAGAGTCTGTCAAGCAGAAGAGGGGAGGGGTGTCTTTCAGGCGGAAGAGGGAAGGGGCAGCTGTAAGGCGTGTGTCTACCTGTCAGTAATCCCTCCACCCCACCCTCTCCCCTTGTGTGTATCTCCTGGTTTGGGGCAGATTTAAAGAGTAGAACATGTAGACCTGGAACAACCAAGAGTCCTCATAGCTATTTTATTGATGTCATTGAAACCTTGTTAAAATACATTCTTAGTGGAAATGGGATTAGAATGGGACAGACGTGTTTGCTGTAAAAAAAACAAATGTTTAATATGGTATTGTGGGTTGAAATATAGCTCCAGCTTTTTTTTTTAGTATTATATATAGTACTGCATTTGACACCCTGAGGGCCGAATCCTCCCCTAAATGTACCCCTTCTCACTACCCTCAAATAAATCACAGACAGCAGGATTAGACTGTACTTTACTGTACCAGTAAAGGCCATTTAATTTGTTACTCTGTAATTTTTAAAATTAACCATTCTAAACATGATATAAGAATACCCATAAATTGCCAGACACCAAAAACAGGCAAGAGGATTTCATTCCAGCCCAAACATCCATCAATTTGTACAGCTGGCATTTGTGTTTGAGTGCAAGAAGAAAACCATCAACTTGTTATCAATCTCAGTACCGGGAAAAGCCAGAACTTTAGCTGGGCTTTCTGTCTTATTTGGAGCAAGATGTATTACCATTTTACAACCTGATTCTTTTTTAAGCACCCATTCCAGAAGCGTGGCAAAAGCTTAAAAATAGGCACAGTGAATTGAGCAGCCCATTAAAATGTACTTATGAAAATAGCAATCATCCTCTAAGTGGCAGCCAAGAAAGGGAAAATATGATGGGTAAATAAATAATCATCTTAAAAGCAGACTCTGTCAGTTTTTTCCAATCAGACACCCCTGCCACGCTGCCAAAGCGTTGTCCAAAGAAGCACATAAAACTGTACATAGTCTTGTTGATATCATCATTCACTGATGAACGTGAAGGCTGGTGGATCGGATGATAAGCACCCTGATCCCTCTTGGGCACAATGCATGATTAGGAAGCCATCAAATTTGGAAATACATAAAGAAGAAAGGGTACCCTCTATCAATTACAATTTAATTTCCTTCTTTAACATTGCCCACACCAAATCTACCTTGCCTTCAACGGATTTCAGGTTTCTAGCAGTGCCCCGTGGCTTGTGCATCAGTGCTCCTGGGCTGTCCTGCTGTGTGCATTGTGGTATCCTTCTGCCCTCTTGTCCCCCACTGAAGCGCAATACCACATGGAGAATCTAATCATCCTCCTTCCTCCGCATGCAAGGCCGCGTCTACCAAGAAACTCACTTAGAGGGCGGTTGGGCTGACGGTGGTACATCTCGCGAAAGCTTGATAACACACACCACCACCACGCTTGGCCCTGCCAAGGCATGCTGAACTGGGGCACCGTGACTCTGAGGCAGTCCGTGATCCAGCCCTTGCAACTGCGGAAGGCCTGCTGTTTCACTAAGTGCAACATCTCCTCTAGTGAACCCTGACCAGCAGAACTAGGCTCCATGACATTTGCAGAGGACTGAGAAGTGAAGCAAGGGTACTCCGGAGAACATGTAGATATGACTAGAGGAGCTGAGGATATGTTCCCCCTTTTAAACACCTTTTCCCATAAAGCCAGTGAAGATCTCAGCCAGTCAGAAGCTGTTCCCTACCTAGATAACAGGTATTCCTCTTATATATCCATACCCACCAATCAGCATCCACCACGAAATTGGGAGCCTCTATCGGTCGACACCCTACCAGTGACCCCTTTGAGCTACCCTTAGGCTGCGTCCACGCTGCCGCTGAGCGTGCTTGGCGCACTCACTTAAATTAAAGTCAATCTGTACGGCCAAACTCACGCGGCGCGCTCGTGCACATGCGCTTTCCAAAGCTAGGCGCTTGGGGAGACAGAGAAAATTGATTTTCGAGCATGCTGAAGGGACACGTGACCCTTAAGCAATCAATCAGCACGAGTCAATGCACATAGCCACACACACACACTACACACAGAAATAGCCCTGATCCAGCCAACGACGCCCCCGGCCACGCCCCCCGCTCGCGCTTGCAAAATTCTGCAGGGCAGCCTGCGCTCATGCTTGGAGAGTTGGTGACGTCACCGCTCTCAAGCATGAGTACGCTCAGCAGCAGCATGGCCGCAGCCTTATTTGCACAATGCAAGGCATTTGGATTGTGTCAGTAATCTTGCAGATTCGGTGGATATGCCATACATGTCCTGGTACAGGTTTCAACAGGCAGATAAAGCCCACTGTTTTTAACCAGTACTTTGTCATGCTTTTATTATACTAATATCCATATTGTACTGTAAGTGAATTCTTTTTTCTTTCAGATATACTGTATCTTACAATTTGTTTGCTGTTCCTTGGTCCACTTACTTTCAATTTATTCATCAATGTTCTGAAGGTTGTCGGTCTTTTCACCAACAAACAGGAGTCAGACTTGCAGCAATGTTTTAATCGTATTCTCAATATTGTTGTCACTTTATTTTTAACGCCGTTCTTGTTTTATTCAATACAGTATTCATAACTTAGCCATTTTATTTTTAATTTGCAGCACTGTGGTCCCCGGTATGCTGACTTATTTGGTAACTATTTTGGGGGATGGGATAGTAGATATGTCAAGAGACTACATCTGCTCAACATGGGTGGGTGCATTTTCACAGGATCTTTTATTACCTGGTTTTATGATACTACCATAAAACTCAGTAAATGGGTATACTGTATAATATAATACCTTTCATTTTTTTCTATTCATCATAGACGGTTTACTTTTATTCTATACTTTCATATTTTAAAATGTTCCGAATATATTTAGGAATGTCCTGCACAGCTGAGCATACTGTACATTGTCAAACATTTAAAAATGCAATCCCACCCAAAATCAAAATTGACCAAAGCATATAATAAAGAGTGTTCAGTTACAAATACAAACTTCATTTTGTTTAAAAATAAAAATTTAAAAAAATCTGACATAAACAATTTTACTTGTAAGTATTGTTACTCTACTAGAGCACAGCAAATAAAAATATCCCTTGTTAACACATTCACATGTCTCAGACAAGTCTGCAACCCTGCTTTCTGTTTGTGTTTGTGGCAAATGGAAGAAAGACTTTCTAACATCCACCATGGTTTTTACCTAAATACTGTAGCAGGTCATTTTAATCCTAAAGAGGGCTATTACTACTTCTCCTGAGCAAACTCTAAAAACAAGATTCAGCTGTAGATACTATAAATTACCTTCTTGACTGACTTAACCTAAAGGATAAAATTACTTATTACAGTATACCAAGAATTTAGCTGTGGTTAGGCAAAAATGAAAATCTTTTAAAGTCAGGCCGCATTCACTGGAATACAGTACATTGCTTCAACAGACTTCATGTAATCCTTTTAGTTTCTGTCTGGAGTAATATGGTCAGCAGCAAATTCACTGATCCTTGTAGCAGATATCAACAAAGGGAGTTGATGTACAGTATGGGTGAAGTTTGAGCAATTCTTAGGCCTCGGGCATGGTGCCTCGGGCCGCGCTGATCCGCGCTCCTGTTCTGCCTCGCCTGCTCAAGCAGGAGCTTTTTTGCGTCCTGGCAAGCGAGACAGTGAGCGTGCTTTGGGGGCGGGGAGAAGGCGTGACGGGAGGCGTGGCGGAGGCGGAGCAGAGGCGGGGCTAGTCCCTCGCTCCCATTGGCTGTTTTCAGTCACATGACCGCTCCTCCGCTCCCCTCAGCGCCGAAATTTAAACTTGCTTGTCTGGTCAATTTCTGAGCGTCCGCACGCATGCGGAAGTGGCTGGTAAAGCCGCGCTGATCACAGATGCAGGGGGTAAGTGCATCTGCTCAGCACGGCCTGCTGTACCATATCCCAGGCCTAAGAAACACAAGTGTTTCTTCAAAAGGGGCATGCCATTAAATACAGTAGTTATAAGTTTGAGTTTAGTTTGTGCAATATTGTGAGAGGATTAGTGGCCAAAAAAAGTCTCCATCTTTAAGAAAGAATCATAAAAATAAATATATCATCACTTAAAACATGAATTTATAGATTGTTTTTTTGTGAAAAGAGAAAGTAATTGTGGAATGACTCTAGCCTTAACATTCTGGGTTAGCAAAGTCACTCTTAAAGGAGCAGTCCTGTGAAACGAAACTACTGATTAGAGATGTGCGAAACTCACGCAAGTTTCCGAAACGGACGGATATTAGACTTTTTCTGCTTGCAACATTTTTGCAAAGTTGCCAACATCCACAAGCTTTCAAAACTTGAAATTTGGGTGTGAAAAGTGCACAATTAGCCGAGGTTACCGTGTATGCTGTTCACATTGCACCAGATATCCAGCTGTGGGGTTCATCTACCTTTACAGAGTCAAGCAATTGTCACTGATCGCTGACATGATTGATTATATTTGACACCACGTGAGTCTCCATTCACTTGATACAACCACATTATATTGTTTGAATTAACCTTATTTGCACTATGTGTGCTTTTCTATTTTTTGCATATTGATACCTGCGCGCCCCTGTTTTTCCAAGACGTGCTACAATAGAAGTGGAGGTTACAGATCGTCCACTAAAGGGTTTTTCGAGCTGCAATTTTTGTTCACTATTTACTTATTTGTATTCACTTTATATGTATTCACAGCTATTGCCTTTATCACTGCGCCACCCATTTTGCAAATATTGCATATTTCTGTCACTTTATTCAGACTTGTCATTTTACCAATCAGAGATACAGTAGTCTAAAAACATCTTCATGTCATTTTGTCTGATCAAACATAACAGGTGTAGTTGGTAAAACAATGCATGTCTATGTCTACATCCCTAATTCCCGCACATTTTCAAACAATAGAAGTATTACGAAATCCAAGATATTTTAGTCAATGTAAATTGAGACTTTAAAGTCTACTCATGTCTTAAGCGAGTCTATACATGTGCTGTAATTACAATCCATGGTGTACTGTACAGGATGGAACAACCATCAAAATTAACATTTTTTATTTTGATGGTCTAATTGGAGATAAACCAATGGATGTTCTAATTTTGACATCTTGTAATATAATGAATCACTGACTTTTTTTTAAACTAACTTTTTTCAGAATATTTTCAAAATAAAGTAGGAGGGGATACAGAAAATAAAAAGAAGGGGAAATGGGGAAGGGAGCATGGCGCAATGAATTTATTTATACAATTCTATTAACTTTATAGGTACATCATCTTTGATAAGTATGGTGAATTATGTACAGAGTCATGATATAGTACTATACAAAGGCCAATTGGAGATACAGGTGCATGCTCATTACAGAGAAATGGGTATAGTCTCTACGGCAAATTCTTGTTAGAAGCATTCTTATGAATGATCAATGTGTATTCAAACTTGTGTCCTTATGCTCACTGTAAGAGATGTGTGCAGAGGTACATATAATGGAGAACAATTTGGGTGCAATTATATCTTGGCTTTGTTGAGCCTATTCCTTTATCCAGGCAAAACATACATAAACAACAAAATAACAAGCACCCCCTTTGTAAGGGCTAACTTACTTCCCCAGACCCTATATGCAGGACTGGGGGGATATTCCCGTTACCAGCCTATCCCCCCAAAGTCTCAGGAGGTACCTTAAGCAGGTGGCCCTCCGTGTCAGTGTCTGGCAGGTTCCTGAGTCCTCTGTATCCATGAAATATAGGTCTCTGGACATCTTGATCTCAGCACAGCCTTTGTGCTCAAGAAAGTGTCTGTGTGCAAGCTTCTTTGCTCTCCTTCTGTCAGCCCAAATGTGAGCTAAGCAATCTCTCTCCTGTGTCTCACATGAAGCTTTTTACAGTGCTCTCATTAGTCCACGTGGAGACTAGTTAACTGAGTGGCTTCAATTAACTATCTCTCTGCTGGATTCTCAGAGCTCTGAGGCTGCTTTATTTAAACAGGGATAAGTCCCTGTTACACTCACCTTGAATTTTAAACGTTGGTGAGGGAAAAGATGCATCAATTGCATAAACACCGTAATTTTGTAAAGAGAAGATGAAAAACTTTCAGAAACCAATTTCACAGGTGATTAACAAAATGATTATCTTCCTCCATAAATTCTGTGAGAAAAGATGACTTCTTACATTGGTAACCCTCTCTTGAAATGCTAAGAAAATCTATAAGCAAAATTGTAGTGCTTTCATCAAATAATGAGACTTAAAAACTCTTGACATTACCAAAATCTACAAAATGGTGTCATTGCTTCTAAAATAAATTTTACAGCACCTTTAAAAATATTAAATATTGCATAGAAAGGCTTGGGGCCATATGTATTAAGCAGAGCAAATTGGATATTGCTCCAAAAACTAGTGCAATCTCGTCACTTTGTGGGTTATGTGTCAAAGTCTCTGTCTGCAAAACGGGTAAAGCTTGAGCAAAAACATTGCACCAAACATAAAGATAAAGGTACTATAGGATACAGTGGGATTTTTGCTTTAGTTAATATGGTGCCACTGTCCTGCTCCAGTTTTGCCATCGGGAGACTTTGATACATAGCTCCTTTTGCGTCAAGATACTTTGCTCCAATTTTGCGTGAAATAAACCCACTAGGTCTGAGATGGCATCAACCTCTGTTCCTAGGAAATTAGTGCTCAATGTAGGAAGCAAGTTTAACCAACTTCATACATATGGATATTGTTGCTGTGCATTATGTTAGCAAATTGCTCTTTTAATGGAGCAGTTCCTCCCTGATACCCCACTTTTTAAAATAAGAAGCAAGGGGTCTTTGGAGCTGAACCACATTAATTTCAGCTCCGGGGACCCACCATTCCCGAGATACTTACCGGAGAAGGTGCCGCTGATACTTCCTAGAGCTTTAAATCCCCAGCAGCATGGGGGGGGCAATAATAAACCCCAGCGCATGATGCTACGGCTTCCTATTGGACAGCGTGACACAGGAGATTTAAACCTCCATTTTATTTCCTTTGAGAGATGCTAACTGTGGCACCTTCACCAGTAAGCATCTCTGGAACCAGGGGAACAGAGACCACCCATTTTTCTAATCATGCAAATTAAAAAAGGGGAAAAGCGAACAAAAAACACAGGAACAACTGCTCAATTAAAGATCAGTTTTCCAATTAGGGATCAACAGTATCAATCTCTGCAAAACCAGGATCAGATTCTATAATATCATCCTCTGGGAGCGTGAAATGTGTGGGTGGAGGGTCTTCTGTTTTTGTTCATGTTTTTTATGTAGTTTCGTTAAATTGATTTTAGTTTATTTTTGTTGGCGAGTTTCCTGATTTTTTAATCGGAGCGGCAATATCCTTGATCTATTCATTCTCCTCTATCCGCGCTTGTCCCATAAATTTGATGCAAAATTATTTTCCTCGTGCAGCCGTCCGGAGCAGTGCTCCAAGGTCACCCAGAAAGGAACTCACAGAGGCACACAAAGAAAAAAAAGGCAAAAATCGCACCGAGGAACTGTTTCAAAAGATATAGTCTATATTTGTATCCTTGTCGTAATCATGATCAACCTCTTTTACATACCATTTGCACCCTCCCAATAGTCACAAATCTCTGTGAATTAAATAGTTATCTGCAAACTCAGGATCAGGTAAAACACATCAGTTTCCCACACTTAAAATACAAGATTACACTCTCATATACTGTACATCAGTTGTACATTCTTAATCATCAGAGATCTCAGTCATAACTGAATTAATGGATTAACATTTGTGGGTTTTATTATGAAAAACATAATTTAACTTAAGTTAGTGCATATCTTAACATGGCTAGTAAAGTACAGTATATAAATGCCATGAAAACCATTGGGGACCCAAAAATAAGTTGGTCATCTCTATTTAACCTATTGAACATGCCACTGCCATTAACGCTGTTTGGAAAATTCCTTTAAGGTCAATAAATGGCATTATCGGTATTCAATAAGCTTTTTACTGTGGCGATGTGTCAACATTATTTTAATGGTAGTGTATGCAAATGACGGATTAACGGTTAATTGTGCATTCATGTGCTTTTCGCTAAACTCTGATACCTGGCGATATTGGGCTAACATCAAACCACTTCCAATTTCTTCACCTACGTCAGTCAGGCTGGTGTAATGCCTTCAGTATCTGACCTACGTACTGTATATAACGGCCACTAGAGGCAAGGTAAGGTGATAGAAATACAAAAAATGAACATGTAGAACATTAGTACAGTATATTAAAGGAGCAATTCATGCACTTCTTACATATTTTTTTTTAGCATAGGTTTGAAGAAGAGTTCCCCAGAACTGAACCCCATTGATTTCAGCTCAGGGGACCCCTTGCTTCCCGAAATACGGACCTCTGAAGGGGGTCCCGGTTTTTCAACAAAGTTTAAAGCTCCCCGTCGCATGAGCTTCACCGGATGACGTTAATGGCTTCCTATTGGCTCACATAGCGTGGGAGTTTTGAAAAGCAGCCATTACGGGATTCCTGCTAGGTGAGCGGCTAACGGCACCCTCTACAGAGGTAAGTATCTCCACAAGCAGGGATTCAGATTCGAAGACCCCCTGCTTCAATCCTATATTAAAAAGAAGAAAAAATCGCCTGCTTGGATTGTCTCTCCATGGGGGTCAAGACGTGGCTAGCTGGCCGCTTGGGCTACTGAAGGCTTAATATTGTTGTTTTGTACAGTGTTTATGTTGTATGTTAACTCATTTGGTGCCTGAAGGCATTCTTTTACTGGTAGCCGCAGGTATCAAAGGAGTTAAACCGTTTTCTGCCATAGGGTTTTGTAACAAATCCTGTTACATAATCCTATGCTAGAAAAGTGTGGTATCTCTCCCACCACACACACACAATTGCATCTAAGGCTAAGGCCCCGCTCCCTCAGTCAGCGCGCCTGCACTGCATGCAGGCAGCGCGCTGACAGGCAATTGACCGCTACCTGCGGTCTGTAGGGAGCCGGAGCGGGGGAGCGTGGTTTGGGCGGGGGGCTTTCGATCTGTCGTACCCCCTCCCCCCGTCGATCCCTCTCTCACTCCCGGAGCCCCTCGCACTCTGAAGCCAGGCACAGAGGGAAGGACACACACAGGCACTCACACACACACACAGGCACTCAAACACACACAGCCACTCATACACACACAGGCAGTCACACACTCACACACACAGGCACTCATACACACACAGGCAAATACACATGGGGGGGTGAATCGGAACGGGGGGATCAGAGCAGGGGGGGATCGGCGCTGAAGGGGGAAATCGGAACGGGGGGATTGGAGCAGGGGGGGAATCGGAAGGGGGATCGGAGCTGAAGGGGGAAATCGGAAGGGGGATCGGAGCAGAGGGGGGAATCGGATTGGCTGCTGGGATGTCACGTGACACTCGCCAAAACCACAAGCTCCTTGTAGCTCCGGCTGGCTGACGCGTCACAGCACGCAGTCAGCCACGCCGAAGGAGCCAGCGGGAGCATCTAAAACGGGGGCAAGCAGCTGGTGGCCCGCGGCCGCGCGCGCCGCCGGCCGCAGCGGGACCAAGGCCTTACGCAGATCTCTATGAATGAAAGCTTATTTGTATCATTAGCGTATACAAAAATTATTTGCACGAATATGATGGTAATTCTATAAATGATTGCCACAAACCCATTTGAGGAGGGGGGGGGCGGATGCCAAATTTTAATTCAGCAATATAAACTGATCCTTGGATCCCAAGTAGCCTTCAGTCCTTAACTCCTTGAGTGCCAGATGCCCTGCAAAACATTGCAAAGGAATGCATAACTACCTCTCTTGGCACTAAAGAAATAAACAAGCTCCTTACAAAAGTAATATTCAGCATTAAAGCACCAATCCCCCCCCCCCCCCCCCCACCCGGCCACCCACTTCCTAGAAGCTTATATGAATATAACTCATATGGAAGTATCTTGCCCCCTAATCACATCCTACTCTTTTTGTCTTGAAAACAATGTTTATTTCAAGTGTTCAAACGTCTTGATTTGTAATCTCTAGCTTTTGAGGTTACCATGATAACCTGTAGACTGCGCTGGATTCTGGCGAGAGCTTCATTTTAACTCCCCAGGCACTTAATACTGTACTCCTCAATGCTTATATCTCCTGAACAAAGCATCGGATTCTAAAAATAAAAACTGCTTTGGAGTTGGAAAGAAGAGTAAAAAAAAAAATGCTAAGAAGGTCATTGGGTCATTGAAAAGTTGTTACTCATCTTTTATTGTTAAACAATTCTTTAAAATAGTAGAGTTACATGCCTTTTCATTTCATGGCAGCCCAACATACAATATGATGCTAAGTACATTTACAATACTTTGTTTTGTGCTTCAATCTTACTTCACTATTGTAACGTGTGCTTTGTTTTTAATGTCACCGCTGTCTTGGCTCTTGAATTGTAGACATTCTATTACAATATTAGCACCACCATATTCCTTCCTAGCGCTTCATATTTATACTACACAGTTCCCAACCTGAAACACAAGGGTCAAAAAAGGCACAAAATAGCTTAGCCGCTATGACAGAAGGAATTTAAAGGAACTATTGGGTCCTCCAGAGCTGAACTGCATTATTTTTAACTCCGGGGCCAGCCCAGCTCGTGAGATATTTACCAGTTTTGTTGCTGAAGTTTTCTCTCCCTTTAGAAAAATGGAAATAACTGCCACATCCCGCGGGTTACGCAGGCCACTAGGAAACCGCAGTGTCATTGGAAGGATGAGGTTGCAGCTTCCTATTGGACAACTGTCGGCAGCCATCTTTCAATATCCAGGAAGAATAACCGCAACCACACTAATAAGTATCTAGAAAACCGAAGAAAGGAAGATGTCCTGCAGTTTAAAATAATGCGGTTCAACTCAGGGAGAACCCTGGTTTGAACGCTGTAAAAAGAGATCAGTACCCCAAATAGTACTTTTTTTAAATTGCTTTAATGCCAAAATAATTTTTATTTATAGACACCATATTTTGCTGCTAATGCTTTTTAACAAACCTTTTAATAGTCTGTCATCTAATTTTATACATGTTAATTTTGACAGTGTAAAAATGACTGTTCTTATATGTAGTAATCTTTTTATTAAATGTGTATGAAATTATTTTTTAGGATGATTTTCCAAAAACATAAACAGAATGTGTTGAGGATTTGCTGTATTTTATAAAAAAAATGTAATTAGATTTAAACGTGTTGTAAATGTACACTACCTTATTAATATAGAGTATTTATTATCATCTTTGTGTATATCTTCATTTGCAAAGCTACATTTCATTATTATTGTATTGTTGTGTATTGGTAGTTTTGATACATATACATGTCATGTTGGGCATTTCAGTGATTTATGAGAGTATTGTACTGTGCATTATATTTTTTTGTTGTTGATGCAACCTCATACAACCAGGATTTTTATACACAGGGCTTATGAAGAAGTCCCTTGGGACATTAAACTACCAGCAAAGGTCATGCCTCCTGACTCAACATTAGAAAACATGCCAGATCCTATCTCACAACATTTTACATTAAAGAGAAACGAGTCACAGCCTGAACCCTGGCAGGTAAGCAATGTTTGTTTCCAATTTATTTTTTACCATACCTTTGTAACACATGTTCCCCCACCCTAAGGGAGATTCACTGCTGTTGGTGCTACCTGTTAGGCTCACAGAAGGCCCTGAGCATCCGCAGGTGGTAGTGGGGATAGACAGGACAGGCTTTTGGGGCTTAGATAGTTCTTCTCTCGGTGTTGCAGCGCCTCCATTCCCACAGGGCCTATCGCAGATAGTTGCAGTCCCCTGTGGAAAACACTCTCACCCTCTCCCTGAAGAACTGCAGCCTCAGGCAGGAGTATAAAACAGTGTCACGGGAGACTAGGTATTTACACCTCTATACCGGGATCATGTCACTGAGCAAAACCAAGAAGTAAAACAAATTGTGATTTATTCCAATATACAGGAGAAAACATACTTACTGGGGGTCTGGGATACAAAACTAAACTTTCCTAGTCGAAATAATCCATAAAACAAAGTCTTTAGGTTGACCGAAAAGTCCTGGAACTCAAATCGGCATGAGTTTCCAGATGGCACCGCTCTATCTCTTCCGGAGATGCCAAAATCCCTTGACTGGGAGATAGTACCAAACGTCCTGGTACTCTTTTCGGCGTGTATTTGCAGCCGCGACCGCTACGTTCTCTTCTCAGAACTTGGCCCCGAAAAGTGGGACTTAGAAAATTTCTTGACTTGAAAATCTCTGAAGCCGCTACTATTTCTCCAAGAGCATCTTTTGGTGAATTCAAATTTGCCTCTGCTGTTTTTAGCGCTTAGAATCTGAGGACCGGATTGCCTGCTGAGTTTCTTATAGTATTTCAGATTAATTCCTGAAATACTACAACCAATCCGAGCCTAGGAACTTTACAACCAGCCAATCAGAGGGCTACCAGTCTTCCGAAGCCGGGCAAGCGGTTCTTCTGAATGTAACAAGGGCATGCGTGAGTTTGCCACCTTAGCCACTTGTTATTTATTTATTTTATTTATAAAATCTTTTACCAGGAAGTAATACATTGAGAGTTATCTCTCGTTTTCAATTATGTCCTGGGCACAGGGTTATAAAAAAATACATGGTTTCAGTAAAACAACAGGGTTAGACAGTGAATTCACAGATATTTCATGGACAAATAGAAGCCATTGTTATTCAGAAGCCAATCGCTGGGTTAGGTGCCTCCAAGTCTGGGAAGGCAAATGCTAGCCGCGATGGCTTGCATTGTTTCCCGGACGTGGGTACTCCACCTAACCTGCCTGCCCGAATGGCTTTAACACCTCTGGCAGCATCTGTGGCTTTCAAGTACGGACCTAGGGCAGACTTAGTGGCACCACAAATTGGTAGCCCACTAGCCCCAGTCAGAGTACCGTCTTATAAGTATAATACATTTACAAACATCTCACTTTAATAAAAATATACTTTTACACTTTTACCTTGTCTAAGTCTTTTGGGCTATGAGGGGTAGAATGGGACTATATAGTTTTATTCCTACTTGCCATAACCCCCACACACTCTAAACCTGACTTAGACTGTAAGTACCTTATAGCCACATTGGCTATTATTTTCCTATTATATTTCCCATTTTTCTTCTAATTTCCCACAATGAAATAAAAAGATGCTTAGCTTCAATCCCAGAACTATAGCTTCTTCCCTTAAGAAAACCTACTGTAATTTTATTTAGAACCAAAAAACGCTTAAGCACACTCTCAGGACTGTATCTCTTTCTTTACTGAAACTAGGACTACGGGTTCACAAAACCTCTCGCAACTTAATATACAGTTGGAGAAACCCCCCAGAACCTCTATACTGATTCTGGGGTACCTGGGTATATACGGGGGGACCCTGACTGTAGTTGGGGAACCTTGACTGTACCCAGGATACATAAATCCCTATGCCATCATTTACCTTTCTAGGCTATGCTGAAGCAGGGAAACCTGGCGGTGAGTCGCGTAACTGTTTTCAAGGGAGGATTTTGACCGGAGTGATGTGTCTATTTGTCCCCGGGAATCTGACCTGATTCCCAGGCACATTTTTGGGGTAACCAGCAACTCTGGACCCCGGCTATCTAGACACAATCTGACAACACTTTTACCGCAAAACCCCCCTTGAAACTCATAGCCTGAGAATCTCCACTGGTTAGCACTCCTGGAAAGGTTAAACACACATAACATTTTTTTATTGTCATACAATTACATTCATTGCAGGCACAATACACAGGTTGAACAGCTGACACTCTAAAACCGGAAATAGGGCTCAGAGGTAACAAGCCGGGCATTATACCTTTATTGATGGCCTGGTTACCCCTTCACCGTCACAAACAATAACTAGTTCTTTATTCTGGATAGTACAGCAACGGCATACCAACATGTACACTCTTTTCTCTGACCACAGCAAGAGAGAGTATCCCCCACTGGACCCTACATAACCCAGTGGAGTGTCACCTCGCAGCTTGCTCTTTTCTTGGTCCCTAAACTCAACCATCAGAGCTTGAGGCCCCAAAGGTCTATCCCTGTCTCCCACACTCCCTGGCAGTATGGGGTAGATCAACGGTGCACAAAGTGGGGGCGCAGCGGTTGCAGAGGCCCCGCAGTCTTCCCCGAGGCATTTAAATTAAATGCCGGGGGATCACATGAGGCCTGTGCAACTCACTTACCTGGATTCAGAAGAGTTGCTGTGACGCATCGCCATGGCAACACGGCGTCAAATGATGCCACGGTGTCATGCGGAGTGACGTCACACATCTGTCTCTATGGCGACGGGATCACGTGACGTCATGTCACGTGACCCCACGGCATCATTTGACGCTGACAAAGTAAGGGGGGCGCGAGGGGGAGCAGTCATGGGGGCCCAGCTCCAAAAGTTTGTACTCCCCTGGGGTAGATGATACCACTCCCTTGAGGGAGAGGAAGGAAGGTGAACCAGAGCCCTGGCTCCACACTTCCACACACACTAAATTTGGAACTGCAGCTCATTTTTGTTACCAGGGGAGGGGCTCCAGGTCAGCCCAGTATTGGCAGTACTCAGGCCATAAGCCACCTCCCCTGTCACTCAAGGGAGCTGCTTACTACAGCAAGAGCAGATTTAACCCTAACATTGCCTGCACTGGTACCAGGATTTACATGTTTGGCAGAGAAATTAGTAGCCATGGGCTCCATGGCTACACCTTGTTAGGAGTAAAAAATTTACATTGAAAGGCAGCTATAAATACTACAAACTATAATAATAATAATTTCTGGAAATCAATGGATGATCAGGAATTTTTGACCCACCTAGTCTGTCAATTTTCCTTATGATGACATAGATTACCCACTCATCCCCCTACCATAAAAGCTCTTATAGCCAAATCACTCACTGTTGCAAACAGAGCTAGGCACCTTCATTCATTGATATACAAGCACATAACATGAAATTTACTCTCAGTATAATTTTAAAATTATAATACCGCATTTAGAACCCTTGATACATATTGTATCACCTGTAATTATTTTATCATCTGTTTTTCTTGGCCGCGCTTATAGTCCTGGCTACGGCGATGCGCCGGGACTATAAACGCAGCCTTTCAATGTAGGCTACTTACAATGTGGAGGTCCTCCTACTTGAGAATTTTTAAAGTGCTTAGATTTCTGTCTTCCAGTGGAAGCTTTCAATTCCAGTTTTCCCCTTCTTGTTTTCCTTCTTTGTTTTTTTACTACTGTAGGTAGCTGGTGGAATGTGGGACAGATTCCAAACAAGGATACTCCATACAGTTAACAAACCTGTTACTTTGTAAGTTGGATTACTTATTTTAACCACAGTGTAACCTTTGAATTATTACGCATTTTGTAGTAGTATCTTCCTTTTGTATTTGTTTTATGAATTTTAATATTTAAAAACGACATGTTTTTGACCGATATAGTAGAAGCAATTTTCCACGTTTAATGCCATGTTTTCTCTTCTCCCTCTTGTCCGCATTAATGTCCTGTTTGTGAAGGAGAAATAGAACTTGACAGCTCAGGATCTCACTCAGATTCACTCAACTACTCATGGGAAAATTGGATTGGTGTTACATACAGTAGCATACATGTCTTTATTAACTTACTGAGAGTTTTTTTTCTATTGATGGAAAATGTGGCTTGTACTGTACTGTAGTTTACCAGAAGTTAGCATTTCACATAATGCTTCATAATACTGCAAACCTAGCCATTGTGGGGAGCCATTGCTGCTTGAGAGTACACTCCAAACCTCTTCCTACTGTCCTCCCTGCAGTGCTTGCAGGCGTAGTAATACTTCTGTTGCTACCATCATCTTCTTCTTTGTGCCCCTATTCCCTACTCCCAAGCACTTTTCTACCTCAGGAGATACTGTATATGTGATTGATAGTGTCTATATTATTTTTTGTATATACATTCATGTGTCTATATGAGCGTGTATGCATGACACCTATACAGGATGTATGTAGGTGTATGTATTAATCCCTGTGTATATTTGCGTGTATGTATAGGCATTTGTATTGATGATGAAACAATCAAACCGCGCTCATGCTTCCTAAAAAGGATCTTGAAGTAGATCTGCTCTCCCCTCTTGCTGCTGCTGTGGTATGAAGGCACCCCTCCTTCACCGTTAACCGTCATGGGAAGACTCCAACGCCGGGCAACAATGCAGAAATAAACACAGAAGCGCACCAAGGGTCAAGGTACATGTAATTTACAAATAAAGTAATAACAACCCGGAAGTAACATCTGTGTGTTGCCGAGCCGGTTGGTCCCAGCGCGCGGGACTGATTTATGAGCCTCAGCACTCACACCCCCTGCGCCTAACATCTGACTGGACTGGAAAACCGTGTACTGGCCTCTACTGGACTTACTATATTTTATATGTAAGCTTTTACTTGTTATTACTTTATTTGTAAATTACATGTACCTTGACCCTTGGTGCGCTTCTGTGTTTATTTCTGCATTTGTATTGATGTGCATGAATATCTATGTATGCTGCATATGGGTGTGTATGCAAGATTTTATATATATATATTTATATATATATATATATCAGTATAGTGTGTGTGTATGTGTATGTGTATATATATATATATACATACACACACACACATACACACACACACACACTATACATTTTTTGGGGACAAACTTTAATAACAAATCACGAGGCTCTGTCAGGCAGCGAGCATGCTGGGAGATGTAGTCTTTGGGTGTCAAAAGCTATAGGGGAAAAGACAGGCAACAAGAGCCCTATTTAAACAAAACACACACAATTGCCCGAAGCTGATGAAGCAGGGAGAGAGCTGCAGATGCGGGTAAATCCTCGCGGAACCCCTGATCGTGGTGGCCATTTTTTTTACACGATCCAGGTTATAACGCGGTCTCATTACGTGGACATGGAGTACCGCGTTATAACGGGTTTCAGCTGATATATAAATATATATATATATATAAGAAAAAGGAAAAACAAGAGGTGGCGCCAACCTAAATCTACCTAGCATAAAATGGTCAGAAAATTATGAAATAATTATGCTGTTCAGGACTAAAAAAGGAAAAAAACAAATAAATAGTGTCCAGATAAAAAATGAATACAATACAAATCAAAGTCCAGCTCCACACACTGTCCAACTGGGTCTTTCAAGCCTGAGTAAAAGGGGAACACCACTCCCTCCAAGATATCTACAAGAAAAACAAACAAAAAACAGGCGCACTCATAGCGTAGTAAAGTTACAAAAATGTATGTAGAACTGGATATGTAAAAATGCACACTCACAAACATAACAGGAATTAAAGTATTTATGAGTAATACTCAATCGTCAGCCAATGCACAGGATACCCACCGCTCCTTGAAGTAACCGTTTGATGTAGACTAGAAGCAGCAGCTCCTGCAGTGTACTCCGTGTACCGGATGTGATGAGGAGCGTCTCTCCACTCCAAACCATCCGTCACTACAATGGGTCTCTGGTAGTAGTATTGCGAGATCCTGATGACGTCACTGGGTTCTCCGGACAAGCTGCGGCATATATATATATGCATTTGTGCATTTTTACATATCCAGTTCTACATACATTTTTGTAACTTTACTACGCTATGAGTGCGCCTGTTTTTTGTTTGTTTTTCTTGTAGATATCTTGGAGGGAGTGGTGTTCCCCTTTTACTCAGGCTTGAAAGACCCAGTTGGACAGTGTGTGGAGCTGGACTTTGATTTGTATTGTATTCATTTTTTATCTGGACACTATTTATTTGTTTTTTACCTTTTTTAGTCCTGAACAGTATAATTATTTCATCATTTTCTGACTATATATATATATATATATATATATATATATATATATGATACGAACCAATCCAAAGACCAGTAAAGAGACAGCAGACCGCACGGGGTTAATCCAAAAATCTATATTCACAACATGAAATACACGTAAGCCAACGTTTCGGTCCCACAGAGAGACCTTCCTCAGGGCCGTGGAAGGTCTCTCTATGGGACCGAAACGTTGGCTTACGTGTATTTCATGTTGTGAATATAGATTTTTGGATTAACCCCGTGCGGTCTGCTGTCTCTTTACTGGTCTTTGGATTGGTTCGTATCATACTTATTCTCTATGGGACTAGCATCTGCTATTACAACCTTTTCTACTACAGTGTGCTGACTGACCTTCATGTGTATATATATATATATATATATATATATATATATATATATATATATATATATATATATATATACAGTTAGGTCCGGAAATAATTGGACACTGATACAAGTTTTCTTATTTTGGCTGTGTACCAAAATATATTCAAGTTACAGTTAAATAATGAATATGGGCTTAAAGTGCAGTCTATCAGCTTTAATTTGAGGGTATTCACATCCAAATTGGAGGAAGGGTTTAGGAATTACATCTCTTTAATATGTAGCCCCCTCTTTTTCAAGGGACCAAAAATAATTGGACAATTGACTCAAAAGCTGTTTCATGGACAGGTGTGGGCTATTCCTTCATTATTTCATCATCAATTAAGCAGGTAAAAGGTCTGAAGTTGATTCCAGGTGTGGCATTCGCATTTGGATGCTGTTGCTGTGAACCCACAACATGCGGTCAAAGGAGCTCTCAATGCAAGTGAAACAGGGCATCCTTAGGCTGCAAAAAAAAAAGAAAATCCATCAGAGAGATAGCAAGAACATTAGGAGTGGCCAAATCAACAGTTTGGTACATTCTAAGAAAAAAAGAACGCACTGGTGAGCTCTGCAACACAAAAAGGCCTGGACGTCCATGGAAAACAAAAGTGGTGGAAGATCGTAGGGTCCTTTCCATGGTAAAGAACAACCCCTTTACAACATCCAGCCAAGTGAAGAACACTCTCCAGGAGGTAGGCATATCATTATCCAAGTCTACGTAAAGAGAAGACTTCACGAGAGCAAATACAGAGGGTTCACCTTCACCACAATGTGCAAACCATTCATAAGTCTCAAGAATAAAAAGTCCAGACTAGACTTTGCCAAACAATATCTAAAAAAGCCAGGCCAGTTCTGGAACACCATTCTTTGGACAGATGAAACTAAGATCAACCTGTACCAAAATGATGGGAAGAAAAATGTATGGAGAAGGCTTGGAACGGCTCATGAGCCGAAGCATACCACATCATCTGTTAAGCACGGTGGAGGCAGCGTGATGGCATGGGCATGCATGGCTTACAATGGCATTGGGTCACTAGTGTTTATTGATGATGTGACAGAAGACAGAAGCAGCCGGATGAATTCTGAAGTGTATAGGGATATATTGTCTGCTCAGATTCAGCCAAATTCAGCAAAATTGATTGGACGGCGCTTCACTTTACAGATGGACAGTGACCCAAAACATACTGCGAAAGCAACCCAGGAGTTTTTTAAGGCAAAGAAGTGGAATATTCTGCAATGGGCGAGTAAATCACCTGACCTCAACCCGATCGAGCATGCATTTCACTTGCTGAAGACAAAACTTAAGGCAGAAAGACCCATGAACAAACAACAACTGAAGACAGCTGCAGTAAAGGCCTGGCAAAGCATCATAAAGGAGGAAACCCAGCGTTTGGTGATGTCCATGCGTTCCAGACTTCAAGCAGTCATTGCATGCAAAGAATTCTTGACAAAGTATTAAAAATGAACATTTTATTTATGATTGTGTTCATTTGTCCAATTACATTTGAGCCCCTGAAATAAGGGGACTGTGTATGAAAATGATTGCAATTCCTAAACGTTTCATACGATTTTTTTGTTCAACCCTTTGAATTAAAGCTGAAAGCCTGCACTTCTATTGCATTTCAGTTGTTTCATTTCAAATCCATTGTGATGGCGTACAGAGCCAAAATTATGAAAATTGTGTCAGTGTCCAATTATTTCCAGACCTAACTGTATATATATATATATATATATATATATATATATATATATATATATATATATATATATATATATATATATATATATATACAGAGAGAGAGAGAGAGAAAATACACATTGTTGGTGTAACTTGCCTTTAAGTGTTAGCACTGTGTCGTATGTCTGGGTCTTGGTCGTACAAGTTGTTTATTGATCAAATTAATTTTAATGTTATTCCTTTTATACTTGATGAAACGTTTAAATATTTCAAAATAACAGAATATTGGGAATTAGCTGGAATATTGTTAGGCTCTCATTTTTTGTGTGCCTCTTGTAATCACACTGAGCAATGACTACACTAAAACTATGCAACTGCTCACATTGTACTAGCATATAGTTACATATTAATATCACTATCTTTTCTTAAACAGTGTATCACCATTCCCTCATATGGACCACATTCCTCGTTATAGGTGAGTATTTGTTTCAATGAGTGTTACAAAACATGATTTTCTCTAGCTTCTTAGGGTGCCATGGTAACTTTTAGACTGCAATGGGTTCTGTGGAAATCTTCATGTAAACCTCCTGAACACTTAATATTTCAAATGATTGTATCTCCCCAATGAAATATCAGATTAAAAAAAAACAGCTTTGGAAAGGGCATGACAATAACTCTTATAGTATAAAAATGCAATGTAAAAAATGGCCATCAGCACCAATTTCTGCTGACAAAACTGAAGAATTGGCACTGTACTTCTCACACCACATCAATTCTGTACTTCACTTCAGTGGTTCTTAAACTCCTGCTCAGACACCACATTCACACGAGATTTTAGGGATAACCAATGCATATTCACACATACTCTATGAATGCACTTAATTTGCAAAGGAAGAGGATGTTAATTGCTAATGGCCCCCAACAGAGGTTTGAGAACCACTGCTCTAGGGTAGTGGATCCCAACCTTTTTTACATTGTGCCCCCCTCCTCCAGCTAGAAAATATTTGTTCCGCGAACCCCTAATTAATACATCTTCTTGCCTACCCCTCACACTATTGCTAACAAAACTGTTTGACTGATCCCAGACAGTATTGTGTCCTCAATTTGTGGGTTGGACAAATGCCCAAACTACACCTCAGTGTGTGCAAACAGCATGTGTTGTATAGCTGTCAATCACAGCAGGAGCTTCTAAACCATCTCCCCACAATGCCTTGCTGCTATAGATGCAAAGCATTGTGTGGTGCAAAATGTGAAGCTCCTGCTGTACTTTGCAGCTATACCACCCACGCAAAGGTGCTATTTGTGTAGGGTAACCAGGACGCATGTCACGCATGCGCAAAAGGCAAGCGCCAACAGCGCATGCGTAATCTGAGCTTCCCGGCCGCGCATGTGTGAACAGAGCTTGCCAGCTGCACATGCACGAACAGTGAGCTTCAACTGCGCATGCGCAAACGGAGCTTGCCGGTCGCTCATACGCGATTTTAGCTCGCTACCCGCCCATGTGTAACAGAACTTGCTGGTCAGCGATTGCATGAGTGGTAGGCGCTTGTTAGCACTTACCAACTGAGCATGCACCAGCCGGCAAGCTCCCATCGTGCATATGCCAGCCGGCAAGCTCCAATTGCGCATGCGCGGTCAGCATGCTGGGATTTACAGACATTTCGGGATACCGGGACAGGGGACAAAAAACGGGACTGTCCCAGCTAAACCAGGACATCTGGTCACCCTACATTTGGGGCCTTACTTAGTGTGCAGTCCCCAAACTGGCTCAGGAATCCACTATATACTGCCTGGGATCTGTCATTATATGCATATTATTTTTGCCAGATCCCTTGGAGACACCTCACGATCCCCTAGAGGTTCCAGAACCCCCTCTTAGGAATCACTGCTGTAGGGCATTAAAAGACTCATACATTGTGGTACAGCTTGTAATGAGAGGCACAAAAAAAATAATGATACAACTAGAGAAACTTAAAAGACATCATCAAATATTTTGTGTTTGTGTTTTTTATTTTATTTTATTCCGTTTTAGTGTGATACGGACTAAAAATGTATGTTTTCACCTTTTTTGAGGGACTTTGATTACTGTATAGGTTTTAAATTATACCTATATAGATGTAAAGGGTATAAATGAACGAAAGAAAAATTTGTATTGCAGTACCCAGAAATCAATCAACAATTAAAATATACTGGCTACAGAGACATCCATATACATACGTTTGAATAAAGTGAACAAAGGGGCTCTTTAAAAAGTGCATAAAACCTAATATAAATCATATAATTTGTGAATAGTAAAGAATTTGTGAGAAAAAGATACATTTATAAATGAATAAAGTGAATAACTTATATCAATATTTTCTGTTAAGCAAATGCAATATAAATGTAATGCTATAAATATGTGAAAAGAGATTACATAAAAAATCTCTAGCTATTGTTCACAGAATCAATCTCTAACTGTTATTCGCAAAATCAATCACAAGTCAATACAAAAACGTATACAATTATATAATGGCAAAATTAGCTTAAAAATGTATTATAAACTTGTGATTTATGGTATATTAAAAGGTACACCAAAAAAAGTATTGTATTAAAAGCCAATTATCAAAGAGTAAAAGACCAGAAAAGCAGCAAAAAAAGCCTAAAGACTCAGAAAGCAGAGGCAAACATTGCCTATGAATGCAAATGTTCACCACTTGTATAGTCACTTCAGCATGGTAGCCTCTCAGCCGTGGTACGTACAGTATGTAGCTCTCAGATGGAGATACTCATGTACTCACTACATGTAAACAAATGGAAAAAGAAGAGAAAGTGCTAATCACCCATAGTGTAATTCTAATTTAATAATGCCCAAAATAGTATTGCACTCACTTTGTAGAAAATAAAACCGCATTCGAACTTTAGGGAAGTGTGGTGACGGTTTGTGTCTTTTATTTTAGCCTCGCCGCCCTCCCAAACCTTGTCCAATCTAAGTGTCAAGGTACACGTTGGCACCAATAACAAAGTTAGACGGGGGGTCCTAAAAAATTATTTCAGGGATCTAGAGCGCAAGCTTAAGACAAAGACCTCGTAGGTAGTATTTTATGAAATACTACCCATGCCATGCGCTAAGAAGGTTGTGCAGGAAGGAGGGTTTGGAGTTTATAGAGCACTGGGACTCCTTTTCTGAGATTGCACCTCAATGAAGAGGGCTTGTCTGTGCTAGGGGGGAGGATGTTAAAAAGGTTGGAGAAGATTTTAAACTAGGAAAGAGGGGAAGGGACAAGAAACATAATGAACTTGATATGAATGGGAAAATACAGTAGCTAGGGGTCATGGATGTTGAGTGAGGGAAAGTGGTAGTTTGGCAAGCAGGGAGGCACCCATATTAAATAAAGATAATACTAGTAAACTTCTTAAGCATAACTTCAATAGGAGTAGAAAGGCAGCAGCAGCAGCAGATACGATAACAGTAGCACAGACGGGGAAAAAAACTTAAATGCATGCCTGACAAGTAAAATGGGGGTGCTTGAATTAATTGCTACAAGGGAGCAATATGATATTATAGGCATTACTGGAACGTAGTGGGATGAAACTCATGACTGGACCGTTAATTTAGAGGGATAATCCTTTTTTCGGAAGGATCGAGCAAATAGAAGAGGTGGTGGAGTATGTATATATGTTAAAGCGGATTTAAAACCTATTATAAGGGAATATGTTTATCAAGGGAATAATGAAAATGTAGAGACCTTGTGGATAGAAATTAGCAGTGGAGGTAACATGACAAAGAACATGTTTTTGTAGGGATATGCTATAAACCACCAAATATCTGAGTTTGAGGAATACCAAAATAATTTTGCAAATGGAGAAGGCATCAAAACAAGGCCATGTTTACATAATGGGTGATTTTAACTATCCGAACATAGACTGGAGCAATGAGATAAACATTACAAGTAAAGGAAACAGGTTTTTGGAGATGCTAAAAGACAATTACAAGTTATTTAGGAACCAACCAGGGGAGGGGCATTAATAGATTTGGTAATATCAAACAATGTAGAATTAATAACAAATATTCAATTCACAGAACATTTGGGATCATAACAAGGTCTCATTTGAAATAAATTATCAAAAACATTTTTTATGGGTTCAACAAAAACTACATTTTAGAAAAGCAGATTTTAATAAACTGAAGAATAATCTACGAAGAATAAATTGTAATGATGTTTTTGCTAGGAAATATGTTTTTTTCTAATTGTATTTTTTGTTGCTTGCTTTGTTTTATTGTTTTTTTTTAGTGATTGGTTTGTTTAATTGTGTGTTTTTGGTGATTTTTTTTATTTATTTCTATTTTTGGTGATTGTTTTTTTTATGTTGCTTTGTATTTTTTGTGAATGGTTTTAGACTGCCCATTGACTGCCAAATCGTGCTCATATTATATGGGCATGGTGTACCACTTTGCCAATCAATGGATAGAGGATGGGAGTAGTTGCCACGGGGAGGGTGGTTAGGTGTCCGGGTGGGTAGCGTGGGGAGGAGGTTCACCCCTTAATTACTATAGCGGTTACTAACCGCTAAGGTGATTAAGGGGTTTGTGGTCATTAGTTTGATTTGTATTGTACTGTTGCTGGCCACGGAGGACAGTGATGAGGACGGCCTTCATCCAGGCAGGGGTAAGTAGAACTTTTATTTACTTTATGCTGGCTGGATAATGTTTTATTTTTAATGGGCAAATGAGCTATTATCCATGTCTGGATAATAATAATTTTGCCCATTAGTGTACTGTATGTGTTGAGGGGTTTTTGAGGGTTAGAGGAGGTGGGTAGTGTAGGGTTATTGTATTTTTTTTATGTTTCTTGGGGGTAGAGGGATTGGGTGAAGGGGATAGTTGCCCCAAGGGTGGGTGTTTAGGCCTCGGTTGGGTAGCGGGAGTTTCTAACCCCTTCATTACAATAACGGTTTCCACAGCTATGGTAGTGATGGGGGTTAACGCCTCCCGCAACCTTCCCGGCAGGTCTAACCACCCACCCTGGAGCAACTACCCCTTCATCCACCCCCTCTGCCCCCAATAAACAGGGTACTCAGGTTTAACCGCTTCATTGGTAATATTATGAAGCTTTTTTTATTTACATTTTAATACTAGTGTGCAGGAGCAGGGGGTCTCCTGGGCTGAACAGCATTGATTTCAGCCTCGGGGACCCTTTGCATCTCGAGTTACAGGACCCGGAATGGGGTGCCGGTATCCCCCTGCAATTTTTAAATCTCCCGCATCACGTGACGTGGGATATTTAAACGCTTAGGAGATACCGGCATCCCATACCGTGGCCTGCAACTCAGGAAGCAGGGGGTCCTTGGGGCTAAAATCAATGTGGTTCTGCTCCCAAGACCCCCTGCTCATGTACACTAATATTAAAATGTTAATAAAAACACTGCGATCGCCTGTGAGAGCTGTGCAGGGAGAGGCGGCTCTCTCTGTGAAGCTCTCTATGCAGCTTTTACAGACTGCAGCCCAATCGTATGGGGGAGAACTTTGAGAGAGGATGAGATACCATCGCTGCTTTGCCGAGCAGTATTGGAATTTTCCTACCTCACGGTTTGAGACTTTTGGAATTGGTTTCAGATTCTTTCTGAATACCGTGATAACACAAATGACAAACCGTTTGGTGGGAACATGCCACACCGTTCGAGATGGCAGCAAAGTTATCAAACCTACTAGAATAGGTCCCTTAAAGTCAGAAGGGATGTTGAGATCATGTCAGAATTATGTAGCTCCCTTTCCCCATGACTATGGGAACTACGCGTGCTGGATACCAGTCTGCCGTACAAGAGGCCTGATCCTCCGCACTGGGAGCCTGGGGTGATCGCGTTCTTTCTGGTGACAGCGCCTCCACCTGGGAGGGATCCTAGCACAGTTGGATAACCCCTCACAGGACCAAATAGTAAGGGAATTCATTGCCTTTGTATTTACATGGGGGGAATCAAGTGCAAAAATAGTGCCACAGGTAGAATCCACAAGTTCTATATTAACGAATAATTGGTTAACTGATGAAGAAGTGCACAGGTGGCTTGATAAAATTAAAGTAAATAGAGAGGCGCATGCGCGATGGTGAGGAGAGTAGCAGCCTAAGCTGAGAGCTCCCGCACCCGCCGCATAAAACAACAACGACATAGCATCTAAAATTCACTTTTGCCCGAAAAAAATACTACTCAGCAACGGGGGAATAAACCAGGATGGCCCCGCAACCCACAAAAAAAAAATCAACCGGCGATATGCGCAAATACGTGAGCCGAGCCGCAACGCAAGGGACCGAGGCAGAAATGGCGCCGGGCTCCACAGCGGGATCCGAGTCCGAACGGGAGGAGGAGAGGGAGGACGCAGCAGGCCAGCTCCCGGTACGAAGATGCGATTTCGACCGGCTCTATAACAACATGAAGTCGCTCTTCTGCGCCCCGAAATCCAGGAGCTCAGAAAAGAAGTTCAGGGCCTGGGTGAACGCACAGGAACACTGGAGGATAACATGGCGGCCTCCAACACCGCGGCGAAAAAGGCGGAGAAGAGAGCTAATCACCTGCAAGCCCAAATATCAGAGCTGGCGGAGAGGGCAAGAAGACTCTAAAAACAGAGACCGCAGAAGCAACCTCCGCATCAGGGCATCTCTGAGGATGTGGCGGACATTAAAGATTATATCACCCGCTGGTTGTCTGTTTTGTTGCCGGAGGTGCCTGCGACAGAGCTGGCAATGGAACGTTGCCACCGGGCCCTCCGGAGTAGGTCAGTGGCCTCTGACCTCCCAAGAGACATAATTGCTCGGATGCACTTTTATAGCACCCGAGAAGCCGCGCTCCAATCAGCCCGGGGCCCCGGGACATGCAGTTTTGAAGGAACCTCCATCCAATTGTACCAAGACCTTTCCCCTATTACCCTGGCCCACCGAAAGAAACTCCAGCCTGTCACGAAAATATTGCGGGACAAGGCAGTAAGATACAGATGGACCTTCCCATTTGGACTGCTGGTCCTGCGCAATGGGAGGGCCATCTCTATGAAGGAGCCAGAGGAAGCCCCAGAGTTCCTCCGCAAACTTGGACTGGAGGAAGGTCCCGCATCAAACAATAGTGGTGAGCGGAGTCCACCTGCAGAGTGGCAAAAAGCCCCCAGCCAAAAAAAACGCAAGACCCGGGCGACGGAGGATGAGGTGTAAATCGGCGCCCTAACAGTTGAGTTGGCCACAGTTGGGCCCTAGTTTCTCCCAAACTCTCGCCAGACCTACCCTAAAAAATGGTATAAAATGTACAGCAGGCTTCCCAGCAAGGACCGGAGACTCCTAGAAAACCACTGCTAAATGAACAATGGTCGTAGGGCTGAAGCGGCCTAAACTTACCTGTTGAGCCAGTAGCAGTGAGGAAAAACAGATACCCGGAAATCCCCGTGACACGCAGGACCCAGAAGATGGCGACGCCAGACCGCATGGAGGGATCATCAACACCTACCGGATGCTGAGGTCTTTTCGGCGGGAAGAGATCGCAAGGAGACATCCGCTTCTCCCGATGTCCGGCGACTCAATGATGGCATCCGGAAGGACGTCACCGGAAGCAGTGAGTCGGCCATCTTGGATGGGGCACATCTCGTCGGGCACAGGAAATCCCGCGAGGCTTCAGCTTCCGGATGCCGGCTTCCACCGGGACCAGAGGCATCTCTCCGGCAATGGACGAGTTAAGGCAGTATCGGCAATAGCCGGATCTCCCCCCCCCCCCCCCCCCTCCTGTTCTCTTCCTTCCCCCGGCCGAGAAAAAGGAGCCCCCACGGACAGATATAAGCGGGGACGTCTCCACAGGACACCTCACAGGGTGCACCCTCAGGACCGGGTCGGACACCCACCCACGCCAGCAGCCCCCCTCACGTATCGCCCCCCCAGGCGCATGCTCAATGCTAATGACAAGGCTAGGAGCGTTTGGCCCGTGGCGGCGCTTAAGCAGGCGGGACAGACCCACAGGCTTCCCCCCCCCCCCCCACGCTCAAACTTACCGGCAACTCGCCCACACGCACCCCTCCCCCCCACCTGCTTCCCCCCCCTGTGCATTAAGTCAATGCAAGACACAGGAACACCCAGCTCCCTAACACACTTAGACATGCGACTTGGACATACAGAGCAGGGTTGTGGCCTAGAGAGACATAACACAGGTAACAAACACACCCTTACCCAACTCCCATCAAGCATATCTATAGTTCGCCCCCCCCCCTGCCCTCCCCCCCACCCCCCCCGCCTCCCTCCACCCCCCCCCCCCCCACCCACCCCCCACTACCCCCTCCCTCCCCCCCCACCACCCCACCCCCCTCCCCCCCCTCCACCCCCCACCCCTTTCCACCCCCCTCCCCCCCCTCCCTTCCCCCCACTACCACCCCCCCCCCACCCCCCTCCCTCCCCCTCACCACCCCCCCTCCTCCCCCCCCCACCCTCCCCCCTCCCTCCACCCCCCCCACCCCCTCCCCCCCCCTCCCACCCCCCACCCCCCTCCCACCCCCCCCCACTCCCACCCACCCCCTCCCCCCCTCCCACCCCCACTCCCCCCCCCCTCCCCCCTCCCCCACCCCCCCCCAAAAAAAAAAAAAACACATAATAATAACAATACTAACAAACCAGTAACATACATAGATAAGTATACACTGGCTACCCCAAACCAACGGGAAATGGGGACACAATAAAATCGACAGTAGATATCAGACCTGGGTGTCAGCCGCAGCCAATAAGAAAAAGAGAGGAGTCGCAATTCTATTGCACAACCGCCTATCAATGGATATAAACACCACAAAGAAAGATGCTAACGGTCGGTTCATAATAGTGGTCGGGACCATCCGCGGCCAGCCACTCACCATAGCAAACGTATATGCCCCCAGCGACTGCGCAGACTCTTTCTTTGATCGGTTTTTCGCAACCCTTCATAAAATAGCACAGGGCGCTGTAATCTTAGGAGGGGACTTTAATCACACTCTCGACCCTCACACTGACAGATGCACTGTAGGCGGACTAAAAAATCCACAGGGTAGAGCTGCCTGGATCAGGGGCCTCCGGGCCAACAACCTGGTTGATATCTGGCGCGAGCAACACCCAGGGGAAAGAGAATATACATTTTACTCCCACCCACATGACCGATATAGCAGGATAGACTACCTCTTTGTGACCAACAGAATGGTTTCGCAGATCGCCCACACGGGAATCCATGATATTTCATGGTCGGATCATGCACCAGTAGAGCTGCGGTGCACAGATTATGTACTTGACAGGCCCGGAGCGACATGGAAACTCAATGAGTATCTAATTAAAATCCCTGAGGTGGCACAATCAATAGAGGGAAAGATCAGGCATATTTTGACGAGAACACGGGTAGCGTGGCATCTCAGTCTATCCTATGGGAGGCCCATAAGGCGACACTCAGAGGAGAACTCATAGGGATCGCTAGTAGGCGGAAGAAAGAAAGGGAAAAAAAGATTCACACTTTACAATCAGACCTAAAAACCCTCTCCGCTCTACACAAACAAAATAAACAAGCTCAAACCCTTAAGGCATGGCTAGATACCAAAATGCAACTAAATTTGCTGATGGCCTCCCGAGCTGAGAAGGAGCTGACCTGGTCTAAACGGAAATTCTATGAACGTGCCAACAAGCCAGGTACCCCACTTGCCCGTAAACTCCAGAACAGGAGTAGTAATTTCCACATACAGTCAATTCGAACTAATAAAGGTGGCCTCACTTCTGACCCTAAACAAATTGTTGAAGAGTTCAAAACATACTATGAGACCCTATATGATGGGGCGATTGTCTCCCATTGCGAGACCACTCATAGGCAGCTGAAGACGTTTCTGAAATAGGCAAATCTGCCCAAACTGAGCAGAATGGAAAGGGAAGCGCTACAGGCGGATTTCTCAGGTGAGGAAATATCTGAGGTAATCAAATCGCTGAAGTCATCGAAGGCCCCAGGCCCCGATGGTTTCTCTAACCTATATTACAAAAAATTCCGGAAATTGTTAGTCCCTCACCTGACTAGGCTATATAACTCATTCTTAGACGGTGCCCCTATCCCGGGCCAAATGCTCCAAGCGTCCATATCAGTGATCCCCAAACCAGGGAAGGACCCAGCTGATTGTAAAAGCTAACGACCGATATCGCTGATCAATTCCGATACTAAATTTTTTTCCAAACTATTGGCAAACCGCTTAAACACGGTGATGCCCAAGCTGGTCCACCCAGATCAAGTAGGGTTCATCTGCGGGAGGCAAGCGGCAGATAATACTAGACGGATCATAGACTTAATCGATTTGGCCCAGAATCAAAACAGCCCGTCTATGGCACTTAGCTTAGATGCCGAAAAAGCCTTTGATCGAATTGATTGGCCCTACCTCAAAGAGACGCTTGGGGAGTTCGGTGTGGGAGGGAGAATGCTGAGCGCCATTCTAGCTCTGTATCATGAACCGAGGGCGAGGGTCCGGCACCAGGGCTTCCCCTCGGAGGAATTCCCGATACAGAGTGGCACCAGACAGGGTTGCCCCCTGTCCCCACTACTATTCGCTCTATGCATCGAGCCCTTGGCGGCACATATCCGTAATAACCCAGATATAACAGGAATCCAAATTCACGACCAGTCACACAAGGTGGCCCTGTATGCGGACGACATTATCTTAATGTTAACAAAGCCCCTTACCTCCCTGCCAAACGTCTTCAGCCTGCTAGATAAATTTAATAAGATCTCGGGGTTCAAAATTAACCAAACTAAGTCAGAAGCTCTAAATTTAAACCTGCCAAAGGCTACCGCAAAATTGATAGAACTAAATTTTAACTTCAACTGGCAAGCCTCCTCGATTAAATACCTAGGGGTTAATATCACCAAAGAATATAGCGCCCTATACAAAGCTAACTACCCCAGACTGATAAGGACCCTAGTGGAGGATCTCAGACTCTGGTCAGGCTATGCAATCTCCTGGATCGGCAGGATCCAATGCCTTAAAATGAACCTCCTCCCCAGAATCCTGTACCTATTTCAGACACTTCCGGTGCAGGTGGTCAGGGCTGACATCCTCCGCTTGCAGTCCTCAATGGTGAAATTCGTCTGGGGTAATAAGAAGCCCCGTATCAAAGCTAGTATATTAATCCGCCCAACACTAAGAGGAGGACTAGGGGTACCTTGCTTGATGGCCTACTTCCGAGCAGCACAATTGACTCAAATCGTACAGTGGCACTTGCCGACGGTTCTCCGAAGGTGGGTAGAACTGGAACGTGAATGTAGCTTCCCGGTGGAGTTACAGGACTTAATCTGGCTTCCGCAGAGAGTAGAAAAATCCTTAGGGATACCGCTTGCGACTATGAGGAGCTCGTTGGCAGTTTGGAGGGACACCAGACTCAGATGTGCGCTTACCACCCAGCACACATATATGACCCCGTTTGTAGGGAACCCTGATTTCGCTCCGGGCATGCCGGGTGGACACCTGGGGGCCTGGAAAACAAAGGGCCTCACGAGGCTTCTACATCTGAAAGGTAGCCCACTATTAAAATCATTCGACCAAATTAAATCTGAAACGGGGATACCAAATTCCGAATTTAGATACCTTCAGATTAGAGCCTTCTACAATAAAATCCCTAAACGCCCGAAGCGTACCAATTTCGAGCAGCTGTGTTCTAGAGGAACGGACACCTCGGGACTTACTTCTACGATCTACAGAGCGGTAGTCTGCCCTGAGACCACAGACGATACCAAACTGAACTATAGACGGGCGTGGGAAACGGACTTAGGGGAGACCTTAGAAGACAAAGACTGGGACTCTATAGTGCTGGCAGCGGCTAAAAGCTCGATCTGCACGACCCTGAAGGAGAACGCATATAAAGTCCTCATGAGGTGGTACCTCACCCCAACACGATTAGCAAAGTTTGTGAAAGGCTACCCCCCACTGTGTCCCAAACAGTGTGGGGAACAAGCAGACTTGCTGCACATGCTGTGAGGTTGCACCAAAGTGGCACCTTTATGGGAGGAAATCCAAAATTGGCTAGAGAGAATTCTTGGACAGCCGGTCCCCCTGGACCCCTGGCTGTTCCTGCTGGGCAGGCGCAGGCGGGGGCTAGGCAGACCGGCGCAAAAATTAATTGCACACTTTGCAACAGCCATGAGGTGCGAACTCGCAGCACTGTGGAAGCAACCAGACTTACCCACAATGATGAAAATTCGGAACAGAATCTGGTACGTTTGGCGGATGGAACAATTGACGAGTCTGGTCAATGACACCGGCACAAATTTCCTAAAAACATGGGCCCCTTGGCTAGACCAATCTGACATCCCTGGGGTGAATGCCACCAACATTCTGCTGTGATAATAGATAATGCTCCTCCGGGGCAGCGGCACGGACAATGACAGGTTAGAGCACCGATAGGGCAGACCCACGATGATCGCGAAGGGACTGGCAGTCGGCTCCCTCAGAACAAACAGAGTGCCGGTGGTTCAAGAACACAGTCTGGAGACACGTCTCACCTGGCCGTCTTACCTGGCCGTCTTACCTAGCTGCCCTCCCCCCCTCCCCCCCCCTCTCCCCCTGAGTTTGTCTTGTACGTCTTGTAAGTCAGTTAATTTTATTTTTCTTGCAGTCGATACTGTAAAACAAAATGTTGGGCACGAGGGCACTCATATAAGATAATGGGTTGTCAGCTATTTTGTGAACTGTACCTTGTCCCAATAAAAAAACCTTTTTTGTTGAAAAAAAAAAAAATTAAAGTAAATAAGGCACGTGGCCCGAAGGCATGCACTCAAGTGTTCTTAAGCAGCTAAGTTCAGTAATAGCTCAAACATTACATTTAATATTCAAGTACTCCATTTCCACTGGCTCAGTACCACAAGATTGGCATAGAGTAGATAGGTGGTCTAGTTTTAAAAGGGAGCTAGATCACAACCAGGGAATTACAGACCTGTAAGCCTAACATCAATAGTGGGGAAGCTACTTGAAGGTATTGTATGGAATAATATTCAGGAATTCCTAATGGATAATACAATTATAAGTAATAGTCAGCATGGATTAATGAAGGATAGGTTGTGCCAAACTAACCTTATTAGTTTCTTTGAGGAGGTAAGTAGGAATTTAGATCAGGGTAATGCAGTAGATGTGGTCTATTTTGCAAAGTCTTTTCATACAATGCACACAAGAGGTTAATGTACAAAATAAAGAAAATTGGACTCAGTAAAAATATTTGCACCAGGATTGAAAACTGGTTGAAGGACAGACAGCAGAGTTGTCATAAATTCAATCTTTTCAGGTTGGACTAAAGTTGTGAGTGGAGTACCTCATGGATCGGTACTGGGACCCTTGCTTTTTAACTTGTTTATTAATGACCTTGAGGTTGACACCGAGAGCAAAATCTCCATCTTTGCTGATGATATTAAATTGTGTAAAGGTAGTAGAATCAGAGCAGGATGTAATTTCTCTCCAGACTTGGATAGACTGAAAACTTGGACAGGTAAATGGCAGAAGAGGTTTAAAACAGATAAATATCAGGTTATGCATTTGGGTAACATGAATATACAGGCGACTTACAAATTAAATGGGGAAAGAATAGGTGAATCTTTGACGGAGACGAGTTTAGGAGTGCTTGTAGATAGCAGGCTTAGCAATAGTGCCCGATTTCCGGTATGGTGCTAGTGCAGTGAAGTCCCACTGACAGGAGCTCCGTTTGTCCGACGGGGAAAATCGCCATAGCCAACCAAAAAAAACACCTTCAAACTTTAAAGGGAGAAGCCTCTTACCAAGCGGTGCCCAGTGCATGGAGAAATTCCTCTCCAGGACCAGGTAGATGGCTCCAAAACAGCAGCAGCGGCAGGACAAGGGAGAGAAAAGGAAAGAAACTCCCAAAATGGCCGACAGCCATGAGGCAGCTGCAGGAGAATCAGCCCAGAACGAAGAAGCAGACAATCAGCTACATACAAGGTCAGACTATGATTACATTGCTAAGGCTGTAGCTAGGGAGCTCCTTCCACAATTAGAGCAAAATACTGACAAGATAAAAAAAAGTCTATAGATGAGCTGAAAAACGAACTTATAGCACACACCTCAAGGGTAGAAGTGGCAGAAGCTAGAATCAGCACTGTGGAGGATGAAATGTCACACACCAATAAGTAGAAGAACTGAGGAAAAAAATCTCCATACTAGAGGGAAAAGTGGATGACCTTGAAAACAGGTCCAGACACAATAATAGCAGACTTATTGGGGTGCCTGAATCAATAAAATAGAATCAACTGATAGATTTCTGTGAAAAATGGATCCCCGAGCACCTCGAGTTCTCCACAGAGCATCCAATAAAGATCGAAAGAGTACACACAATGGGAGCTTCAAGGCAAGACCAAGAAAGTAAACACAGACCGATAATAGCAAAGATCCTCAATTTCAATGATAAGGCAAAGATTATTAAAGCCTTCAAGGAATTGGATCAATTGACTTTTGATACCAAGCAATAGTGCCCAATGTCATGCAGTAGCTGCAAAGGCAAAGAAGATCTTATCTTGCATTAAACAAGGAATGGATGGAAGGGAAGTAAGCATAATTGTGCCCCTCTATAAGGCATTAGTAAGATCACACCTTGAATATGAAGTACAGTTTTGGGTACCACTTCATAAAAAGACATTATGGAACTAGAAAAAGTGCAGAGAAGAGCCAGCAAAATGAATAAAGGGGATGGAAAATCTGACTTATGAGGAGAGTCTAGCTAATTTTGATTTGTTTACATTAGAAAAGAGGCATCTAAGAGGGGATATGATAACTATATACAAATATATTCAGGGACAATACAAGGAGCTTTCAAAAAATCTATTCGTCCCAAGGGCAGTACAAAGGACTCGGGGTCATCCCTTAAGGTTGGAGGAAAGGAAAGGGTTCTTTACAGTAAGGGCAGTTAAAATGTGGAATTCATTACCCATGGAGAATGTAATGACAGATACAAAAAATTTCTTCGAAAAAGGTTGGACATCTTTTTTAGTAAGAAAGAGTATACAGGGATATTCCAAATAAGTAAACATGGGACGGATGTTGATCCAGGGGGAATCTGATTGCCATTATTTGGACTCAGAAATGAATATATTTTTCCCTTATGCGACTTCATTTGATAATGTTTCACTGGGGGTTTTTGTTTGTCTTCCTCTGGATCAAAATACTGTAAATAAATAAATATATATATTTATGCAGTGAGTGTGTGCAGTGTGCAGTGTGAGTGTGTGCTGTGAGCAGTGTGCAGTGAGTGCTGTGAGTGCTGTGTGCTGTGAGTTCTGTGTGCTGTGAGCAGTGAGTGCTGGGAGTGTGTGCAGTGAGTGCTGGTAGTGTGTGCAGTGAGTGTGTGCAGTGTGAGTGTGTGCTGTGAGCAGTGTGCAGTGAGTGCTGGTAGTGTGTGCTGGTAGTGTGTACAGTGTGTAGTGTGAGTGTGTGCTGTGAGCAGTGTGCAGTGAGTGCTGGGAGTGTGTGCAGTGAGAGTGTGTGCAGTGAGAGTGTGTGCTGTGAGCAGTGTGAAGTGAGTGCTGTGAGTGTGCTGTGAGTGCTGTGAGTGCTGTGAGAGTGTGCTGTGTGCTGTGAGCAGTGAGTGCTGGGAGTGTGTGCAGTGAGTGCTGGTAGTGTGTGCAATGAGAGTGTGTGCAGTGTGCAGTGTGTGCTGTGAGCAGTGTGCAGTGATTGTGCAGTGTGCAGTGAGAGTGTGTGCAGTGAGAGTGTGTGCAGTGAGCAGTGTGTGCAGTGTGCAGTGTGCAAAAAAAATATAAAAAAAAATGTACAAAAAAAACGGGAGCCACGTGAAAACCGCGTTATATGCGGTTTCGCGTTATATAGGGGCGCGCTATAACGGGGTACAGCTGTATTATGCCATCAATCAAAAGGACGGAGAAGACTTAGCCGCCTACATCCATCGGGTACACAAGTGAAAGGGCTCAGAGCACTGCTTTTTTTTACTGCACAGTGCCTCCAGCCTGATATTATCCAGCAGTGTTCTGAGCCCTTTCACTTGCTCTGAGCCCTTTCACTTGCTTACCTGGATCCTGCCGCCGGGACGGACGCACGCGACGGAGCAGCAGAGTTTCTCCCCCACTACAGCATACCTGAGTTGGAGCAAGTTTGTGAGTATGCTCACCTGCCGCCATGAAGAGTCACTGGGAGTGTGAGGCCCACCCAAGGAGGGACCACCGGGTGCATCAACAGTGCACCGGACAGGTTAGAAGACCCCTCTCCCCATAGTGACTGATATTCCACAGCGTTCTCAATGTCTGAAGCTGTTACTTTATTGTGGACTATCTTGCCTTATGGGGATAAGAAACCAGGCTCATTGATTACATTTAAAATATCGGACCAATAACTATGTCACAGTGCAACAGTATTAACGTTGCATAGCATTTACAGGTGATTTTTAGAGCACCCAATTAGGGATTTTCCCTTCTCTGTTGATCCATCGGGTACAGATAGCATTAGGCCCCTTACTTCACCACAAGTATGTTATGGCTTCTCAAATGGATGAGTACCTCCGTAAACAATATCTGCGAGGGTCCAGCCCCAACCATCCCATTGCCAACATGATCTGCGATAACCTCACCCGGGGGAGCCCCCCCTCGTTCACCAAGTTTTTACAGCAAGTCAAGGAACATGAGGCTCACCTAATGCTTCATTCTCCGCAGAAAATAAAAGGAACCGTCACTCCCAAGAGTAAGGGAATTAGTGAGAAGAAGGAAGACCCTCCGGATAAACCCGGGCCCGAGCGGTCGAAGTACTCTGGGCGAACCTCGCCTCTTTACAACCGCCGCACCCCGCTGCGGGACCTGTCCTGTTATAAATGTGGGAAGAAAGAGCACATATCATATTTTTGCCGGATGGGAGAACCTCGGGACCGGAGCCCCTCCCCTAAGAAGTTCACGCCTAACGCCATGGTCTGTGGAGTCTACGCCGCAAACGGAGAAGCCGGAGCGACACCAACTCTAACCGGACCCCAGGAGGTCACTGATCCAGACCTGACCTCTAACCAAGGTGGTGAATGTCCCCGGGACTGGAACAATCGGGTGGGACCGGTGGCTCTTATATGTGTACTGGTGGACGGCATCTACTCATCCGCCTTACTGGACACGGGATCCCAAGTGACCATCATATATCGAGGGTTCTATGATCAACATCTTCAGAATAGGCCACTGAAGTCGGCCGAACACATTAAAGTGAGGTGCCTGAGCAATGAAGACTACCCCATCGATGGTATCGTGACGGTGTCCCTGGAGATCCAGCAGCTCAACACCGGGAAGTCACATCCCATGACTCACTCTATTGTATATGTGTTGGAAGGTTGCAGCCGTGCAGTGAGCGCTCCGGCGTACTGGAGGCTCCGCAGTATCAGAACGTGATCTGGGCACCGCCATGTTTAATGCTCGCGCAGGCGCAGTGGGTCGCGGAGGTGGCTAGGAAGCCGAGGTCGTGCATGCGTGGCCACAGGTTGCAAAGCCCGCGAAGGAGGGACGGCTCCTATAGGGTGGAGCGTTCGGGACTACGAGTCCCAGTAGGCACAGCGAGACCATGTGACGCCAGGGAGCATATAGGGTGGCCAGGATATCAGGAGGAAGGTTAAAGGGTGGTACAAGGGAAGCACATATATATATATATATATATATATATATATATATATATATACTTAGTTAAGTTATGGTGAGTTTTGGTGAGTAAAAAAAGTGACAAAAACCCTCCACAGCAAAGCATATAGCAAATGGAAATACAACTGTATGCTCATTTGCATGTCTTAGGCAGGTCTGCAACCCCACCTTTCACCATTGTCACCCAGCACACAGCACTTCCACTGCAGCAAGGGATTCTGGGAAATGACATGCAAATGAGCACACAGTGCCACTTTTTGCTTCAAAAACCATTTTTAACATGGTTCCCTATAGGCTTAAGCTTGCTGCATGGTCACAGCTTTGAGCTGTTGAGGGTTTTTGTCACTTTTTTTTCTCACCATAACTTAACTAAGTATGGTAAACCCCATCCTCATTGCTCCATTGCATAGTCAGTTAACCAACCCCACACTGATGAGACCCATTAAGGTCGAAACGGCTGTCTGTGGGTGGGTTTTCTGGCTATGCATCTTAACCCTGTTTGTGCTCAAAGCTGTGACCATGCAGCAAGCTTAACATAGGGAGCTAAGACTTGGGGGACGGGGGGTGAAAGTTGATTTAATATAGCTAGTCTGTTCTGTCTGATGTCACTGTGTGTTCAGGAAGTATTTACACAGCTAGAGCCCTCCCCCCTCTCTTATTGAAAGTTTGATAAGGATATGGTGGGAAACACTTGATTGACAAACATTTCCCAATCCAAGGCCTCTAGGAATTTTGTTATTTTCCAGAAAATAAAACTTACCACAGCTTTTCTGTTAGCACAATTATACTGCTTTGGTGCCTGAAAAACTTGATATAACTGACTGGCAAGAGCTATGTAAGTATGGGATTTTCTCTATGGGGTAGAAGTACCGTTACTCCTACTGTGCAAAGGCTCATCTTGCTTATTTCATTCTGTGTGAAAATTAGTAACACATACTTTATTTTACAAATTGCTAAGGATTGTGATTCCCTATTTTTTTCGCCTATACAGTGGCTGTACAGGCTCCGTGAATATAGAGGATGTGGACAATCACACTGCACACTTCATTCCATTCACCAAAGTTCGAACTTCACAACCTCGCTATACAAATACTGCACAGTAAGTTTTCATACCTTTTCTTGAAAAAAGTGACATGAGGAGTACAGTAGTAAGATAGAGCTTGATTGGCTATTATACTATACAAAGGATTATTCACAAATGTGTTGTGTGCAGCACAACTATAGGGGGTTATTTATTCAAATGTGATATTGCTCATTGGGGCGCTATTGCGTGGAAATGAACATGTGGGAGTGGGAGTTTCTGTGTGATAGAGTCCAGATCAGCGCTATCACAGTATAATTTATAACCGCCATACTGTGCCCTTTTTTACGTCAAAAGAATGTTGGGCCAGCAATCTAGGAGCCTTATGATATTTAGTGGGTGTTTTCTCTTTTTAGGGTGTGTTTGGGGATAAATGCAACAGTGATAAGTATGGAAGAGATGGACTTCCTCTTCCAGTGATGACTTAGGCCTCGGACATGCTTACCGCTGGCGTGCTGAGGCACGCTGAGGCTCAGGGAAAGCTAGTGCTTTCCCTGGCCTTGCGGTTGCTTGCCCTGCGCGCCGTCAGGGGGCAGGCTGGGGGTGGGCCAGTGGCGTCACGGAGCTGGTTCGCCCTCATTGGGCGAACCGCTCACGTGACCGGCCTGTCGCGCCGGCAAGCGGGCGAATTTTAAAATTCCCTAAGACCTACGCTTACACACGTTTGCAAATTGTGTACAATTTCAAAAGCATTTGTCTCGGCAAGCAGCTGAGCGTAGAGCGCTCACGGGCACCCGCGCGCACTCCGGACAAACACATTGTCGCAATGTGTTTGATCGTGCTGAGCACGAGCGCTCATGCACGCTTAGCTTCACCCTGTACGCGTTCTTAGGGGACGGGAGTGGGAACATTGTGCTACACTAGCTGCTGTATCATGTGGTTCTGGTGCCAGAAAGCCCATGGCAATGTGTTGCCGCAGACACTGGCACAGTAAATGTTAAAATGGATGGAATTACAATGCAATGTACTACAACCACAGATTTCAAAATAAGGCCTTGGTATTGAATTCTATTGGGTAACAGAACGCAGCATCAAGAGCAATGCTGGGGCAGAAATGAATAAGGCAATAGATTAGAGCAGGGGGGCTCAACTCGTCCTCAAGACCCCCCAACAGGTCAGGTTTTGAAGAAATCTCAGCATCAGCACAGGTGGCTCAATCAGTTGCTCAGTTGAGCACCACTGCATTATAGCACCAGTTCATTTAGTTCTGGGCCAGTTATGTAGAGTTATGAAGGTTAAACTCAAATCCCTGTTACTTATAGTGCAGAATATACTTATAAGACTTGCCTAGGCGCCACAATTTCCTTTTGAAATAATAAATTCTATATAAAAAAATAAAAAATAAAATAAAATGAAAAGATGTTACCCAACAGGATACTTCTCAAACCTTTCCAGGAAAATGTGCTAAGATTTTCCACGGATGCAGTCTTGGTTTGTTGTGGAAAGGGAGCGATCCAGTCAGGGATACATCATGTAAATAAAAACATATAAAACAATAATTGTGCAGTATTGTGGTTATATATTGGCTTGTTTATGAATCGTGGCTCTAATAGAGAACCTACTTACAGCAACAGTAAAAAATATTCGCTTTTGTCTGACTCAGTCAGGTAGTGAGGAATTGGTGGTGTTTCTTTAAGGTAAACGTTAGCCTCATCCGGTCCTCGCACAGGTAGACTATTCCAGTGGATATTAATGCTTGAATCCCAGTATGGTATATGTGGACAGAAAGCAGAAACAGCCCAATGGTGTAGGTTGCAGAAAAACAGGGTTTATGAACGGTAAGGGTAAGGCATGTACTCACACTTTGTGCAATAAAAACGTGTACATAAAGGTTTCTTTGGCGCTGGATGAGTTGCGCTCACTGTAGTGGTGACTCCCCGTCTCCCTCTATCACCAGACGTGCCGCCGGCAATGGCGTCTGACGTCACTTCCCTCTCGCGTCTATCCGCATCCGGTGGAGGTAGATTATGACGCGCTGGGAGAGGGTCTGGCTTTCTGTCCACATATACCATACTGGGATTCAAGCATTAATATCCACTGGAATAGTCTACCTGTGCGAGGACCGGATGAGGCTAACGTTTACCTTAAAGAAACACCACCAATTCCTCACTACCTGACTGAGTCAGACAAAAGCGAATATTTTTTACTGTTGCTGTAAGTAGGTTCTCTATTAGAGCCAAGATTCATAAACAAGCCAATATATAACCACAATACTGCACAATTATTGTTTTATATGTTTTTATTTACATGATGTATCCCTGACTGGATCGCTCCCTTTCCACAACAAACCAAGACTTATAGTGCAGAGTCATCATTAGCATTACATTACTTACTAAATAAATAGGGACATTTGAGAAGTCATCAAACATAATTTTGCTTAGAGCCCTTAAAGAAATGGACCAGTGTCTTATTTGAAATAACAGCTCTGAAATACAGTATGTTGTAGGCTACTTTGCTCGAGAAGGGATTACAATGTTTACAGTATAAACCAACCATGTGCCTTGAAAGCATACTGTATAGTCAATTTATCAAACATACAATGCAGTTACCACCTTTTACCACAAGATGCCACTAGTTAGACATATACTGTAGAGATCATTGCACATACAGTAGACTAATATATATATTTCTAACACACTACCATAACTTTTTGTAATGGACCGCCCTGCCATTGTGCCATCCCATACCTTCTCCCCCAACCCCCCCCCCCCCCTCCCAGCATGCTCTTCCCCGCTGTGCTGCTGTGGATGTACAGCCCAACCATCCCTAATTCTCACCTTCCTTATCTCAGTTTTAACACCCTTCCAGTGCCTCTCTGTTCTTTATTCTTCCTTTTTTTTTTCTTCCCCCAATCCCTGTCTAAGTCGTAGAAACCTTTGTATATCAGTATTGTTGACCTGAAGAAGAGCGGAGAACTTTCGAAAGCTTGTCCTATGACATAAATTGTTAGTCCAAATAAAAAAGTTATCACCTAAATAGCCGTGTTAGTCCAGTTGCGATAGTGCAGAATAAATTAGTTCTTCAGTATTCGGTGATACCTTTTTTATTGGACTAACAATTTATGTCATAGGACAAGCTTTCGAGAGTTATCCTCTGCTTGACCTGAAGAAGAGAGGATAACTCTCGAAAGCTTGTCCTATGACATAAATTGTTAGTCCAATAAAAAAGGTATCACCTAATACTGAAGAACTCATTTATTCTGCACTATATATATATATATATGCAAATGTAAATATAACTGTATGCTCATCTGCATGTTTTAGGCAGGTCTGCAACCCCACCTTTCCCCATTATCACTCAGCACACAGCACTTCCACTGCAGCAAGGGATTCTGGGAAATGACATGCAAATGAGCACACAGTGCCACTTTTTGCTTCAAAAACCATTTTTAACATGGTTCCCTATAGGCTATATATATATATATACACACACACACACACACACACACACACACACACACACACACACACACACACACACACACACACACACACACACACACACACACACACACACACACACACACACACACACAGTGGGGTTCAGAAATAATAATAATAACTTTTGTTATTTCGGCTGTGTACCAAAATAAATTCCAGTTACAGTTAAATAATGAATATGGGCTTAAAGTGCAGTCTATCAGCTTTAATTTGAGGGTTTATGAATTACATCTCTTTAATATGTAGCCCCCTCTTTTTCAAGGGACCAAAAGTAATTGGACAATTGACTCAAAAGCTGTTTCATGGACAGGTGTGGGCTATTCCTTGGTTATTTCATGATCAATTAAGCAGGTAAAAGGTCTGGAGTTGATTCCAGGTGTGGCATTCACATTTGGAAGCTGTTGCTGTGAACCCACAACATACGGTCAAAGGAGCTCTCAATGCAAGTGAAACAGGGCATCCTTAGGCTGCAAAAAAAAAGAAAATCCATCAGAGAGATAGCAGGAACATTAGGTGTGGCCAAATCAACAGTTTGGTACATTCTGAGAAAAAAAAGAACGCACTGGTGAGCTCTGCAACACAATAAGGCCTGGATGTCCATGGAAGACAACAGTGGTGGATGATCGGAGGAGTACACAGAGCGCAAGAACTCCTCTCGTAGGTGAATGGTAGTTCACAGGAATCAGATCAACATGTGTTAAAAGAAAAGAGAAAATCATGGTACAATACAATTTAATAAACAAAATATCCTTAGAGCAGTGAGCTCCAGTACACTCGCATGCTCCACGATCATAAAAAGCGGTTTAACCAACTCAGGGTTAGGAGCGACGCCGGGAATACAGCACACACAGCTACAAACGAATCCTCTGGATAGGAACAGTCTCCTCCGCATCCGAACAGCGTCTGACGTCACGGGACTTCCTCGGCTCTCCTCCAATGGTAAGGGAGGTAGCAGGCTATGGAGTCACCGTCAGCATTGTGGTGTTCACAGCGGGAGAACAGCTGGTTCACAGGAAACGGCAAGAGGCTCCACACGGCTCCACACAGCTCACGAATCACTGCGCAATTACAAATAACCCTACGCGTTTCATCCGGGTATTCGGACTTCTTCAGGGGTGTATGGATACAGACTAATCTCACAACATTAAATAGTCCCCAAAAGGGGAGGGGAAGGGGCGGTGCAATAACATCATAGCACAGGCCATGCCCACTATGCAGAACTGTAAACATATAGATAGCAGCCAAATATAAAATGGACACAAATGGTACAAATAAGGTATAGTGGTACATGTACATAAGATTTATATAATAAAAATATATATATACACAAATATTGATACATAGATAATATAATAAAGATCGAAGTAGAACCTAAGTATTGTATTGTATTGTATGTCTTTATTTATACATATCATATAAATAACAAATAATATAAATAACAGATCATGGGAATAAGTGCTTCAGACATAAAAGTAACATTAAGGAAGAGGAGTCTCTGCTCTGAGGAGCTTACAATCTAATTGGTAGATATGGAGAACGTACAGAGACAGTAGGAGGGAATTCTAGTAAGTGCGTCTGCTGGGGGCCAAGCTTTATGTATCATGTGTCCATGATTATCCAGTGCTATTCATATGCTTCTTTGAGCAGATGTGTCTTGAGGTGGGTCTTAAAGGTGGATAGAGAGGGTGCTAGTCGGGTATTGAGGGGAAGGGCATTCCAGAGGTGTGGGGCAGAAAGTGAGAAAGGTTTAAGGCGGGAGAGAGCTTTAGATACAAAGGGGGTAGAAAGAAGACATCCTTGAGAAGAACGCAAGAGTCGGGATGGTGCATAGCGAGAAATTAGGGCTGAGATGTAAGGAGGGGCAGAAGAATGTAAAGCTTTAAAAGTGAGGAGGAGAGACTTTGGCATGCACGATGGCAAGGAGTATGGCAGCCTAGTCTGATAGCTCCCTGCCTCGCTTCCCAGTATATCGCGCAAAACCCACCGAATTTCCCACCAAACAGCACACAAACACATACAAAGATTAAGCAGATACCCAGGATGTCGCAGAAGACCCCCAAAACGATGAAAAAACGAGGGCTACCGGAATATTTTGGCAGAACAGGACCGCGCGGTGCAGGCTCAGAAATGGCGCAGAGACTGAGCCCGACGGAGAGGAGGAGGAATTAACCCTGCAGGAACAATTGCCGGCAAGGCAATGTGACATAACCAGACTTTGCATGGAACTTAAAGCATTCTTTCAAGCAGAAATAAGAGAGCTGAAAAGGGAAGTGTCCGGGCTGGGAGAAAGGACAGCAGTTTTGGAAACAAAAGTGGACCAATCCATAAGAGCCATTCGGAGACAAGACAAAAAATCTACAGACCTACAAGAGCAAATAAATGAACTAAAAGAGCGTCAAGAAGACGCTGAAAACCGCAAAAGGCGGAATAACCTCAGGATAAGAGGGGTCCCGGAGAGTGTATTGGACTGTGAGGAGTACATCATGCACTGGATGGAGACACTGCTCCCTGAGACCCCTAAAGACACCCTGGCAATGGACAGATGCCACAGGGCGCTCAGGGCTAAACCACTACAAAATGAGCAACCGAGAGACATAGTAATACGTCTACATTACTATAGAACAAAAGAGTCTATCCTTAATAAAACCAGGCCCCTACCTGTAGTGGAGCATGAAGGAGTGCGGCTCTCGGTGTTCCAGGACCTGTCCCCAATGACGCTGGCCCGCCGGAGAAACCTGCTGCCCATTACCAGAACCCTGAGGGAGAAGGGAGTCAGGTACCGGTGGACCTTCCCCTTCGGCTTACTAGTAGCTCGGGGAGGCAGAACCTTCACCATCAAGGTCCTGGAAGATGGACCTTCTTTCCTGAGCAAGCTGGGACTTGGAGAAGACCCCGTAGCTGCTGACCCTGCGAGCCCAACCCCGGACCCCATATGGTCACAGACCCCAAAGTCCCCCCGAACGCAGAAGGATAAAGCCGAGGAAAGGGAGATAAAGTTACAAGTTAAGCAGCTGTTTGGTTGTGCTGCTAAGTTAAGTATACCAGGTCCCAACGTTCACTGACGAAGGAGACTTCGCGGAACTGTGCCCTAATAGACTGATCAAAGTTGCTAGTCAATGAATATTGAACTCACTTACCCCCTGAGAGTCCAGATCACGGCGAAGAAGGAATAGCTGATTCCCCCATGGCGTTCAAGATGGATCCCGATGCGAAAGATGGCGGCGAAGCACGAGGCAGATGGAGCCCAAGGTGACACGCAGGAGCCGGATGGCAGGTTCGGGCAGGAGCCGGGAGAGCGCGCACGCACCTCCGCCTAGGGAGAAAGCTGGATCCAAAATGGCGGCGGCCCGGAAAGACGTCAGCAGGAAGGGGGCGGAACCGGCAAAACAGACGCCATCTTGGAGGAGGCAATGAGCGACGGAAGGATACGAGAGGTGGCCGAAGCGCGCTGGAGCGGGGCACGCAAAAAGGCCGTCGCCGGCATGAATCGGACAGCATTATCTAACGGCGGGCAAATTCAAACGGGACTCGGTTGCGGAGGAGAGGTACAGACGGCAACAGGCAGGAGGAGAAGGTCTGCGAGGTAGCGGGGCGAAGTAGGAGGGTGGAGAAGGGGACAGGGGCCTAAGGGGAAAGGGAAGGAGTGGAAGATGGAGGTCCCAGTTCGACTCAAGGAAGGGGGGAGATGAGGAGGGCAGTACAGAGGCAGCGGAGAAGAAGGTGGAAGTAGGTGGGATCAGAAAGGGAAGACAGGAGGTTACAAGATAATAGAGGGGAAGAGGAAGGTAGGAATTAGGTGGGATGAGATGGGATAGATGGAGGGAGCAGGGAGAAAGGAAGAGGAATAGATGGAGCCTAGGGAAGTGATTAGGATAACGAAGGGAGTAGAAGGATAAAGCACGTGGGTAGAGGGGGGAGACATCCGAGGGGGGCACCAAAGGAGGAAGGAGGGATGAAAGTGATAGAGCAGGAAGGGGGAGGTAGATAAGAGAGACGCAGAGGGATGGAGGGAAGCGGAAGGTACAAGCAGGTAGTATAAGGAAAGGTAGAGAGGGTGGAACCAGGAGCGGTGGGAACAAAGTAAGTGATAGAGTGGCTAAGGAAGCGTGAGCTAAGGAGGAAAATGTGACAAAGAGAGAAACGTGACTAGGAAGTGGAGAAAGACAGATGTAGGGCCCGAAGCTGGGAGGAGCAATAGTATAGAGGAGTATCAAAAGGGGACGTTATGGGGAGAGACAAATTAGAGACACATCAGGGGGTCTCTTCAAGAGGGCAACAACGAAGCTACTATAGAAGAGGCAATGGGACGAATGGGACCTGGTTGGTTTAGCCAAAATTCGGTGGGTAGGAAGTTTTAGTTGTTAAAGGGAAGCAGGGGGGAGCGGCGGGGGGAAGCCTACTCCGAAGTCTGCATGGGCCTGGCGCTAGGGTGGGGGAGAAAAGCCCCGAGGCGCACTGGCGCAACCCTTTGGGTTAGATGGTCAGGGAGGGGTGTTAAACACCACGCCCCAAGACTGGACATCCGGCACAAGAGCCACGAACCCAGAGGCGGACGTCTCGGCGAGAGGAGAGATGCAAGAGAGCGTCGAGAAATGTTAATTGTTACTGCGTGTTGTGTTGTGTATTTGTCTACCCCCCGTCCCTTGGTGTATGTTCCCTTTCCCTTGTCCTTTCAGAGGGGCCCGGAGAGAGTCGGGCGGGCGGAAAAAGCTGGAGACCCACGAACAGACAAACCCGGAAAGACATGATGAAGCTACGTCAGACGGCCCGGCACAGATCTACTGATGAGTAAGGACATAGTGTTAGTATCCCATAATGTTAAGGGCCTTACTAGTCCTGCTAAAAGGAGGGTCGCATTCAGAGACTACAGACGCAAAGGTGCAGAGGTGCTCTTCTTACAGGAGACCCACTTTTCCCAAACCAACTTCCCCAAGTATTTTGATAAAGACTTTCGGACACATTTCCTAGCCTCAGCTCGGGTTAAAAAAAGAGGAGTCGCCATCCTAATCCACAATCACATACCATTCAGACATGACAATACATACAGAGATGGAGAGGGGAGATATCTGATAATTACAGGCTCCATTAGAGAGAATCCAATAACATTGGCCACAATATATGCCCCGAATGACAACGCGACACCTTTTTTCAATAGTTTCTTTGAGAAGTTAAGTAAAGTCGCGAAGGGGAACATCATAGTAGCAGGTGACCTGAACAGAGTTCTTAACCCTAGCCTAGACCGATGCACGTCCACTAACAAGCCACACAGACAGGACGTATTAACTTTGACGAAAAGCCTCACAGGTTGTCAGCTTATAGACATCTGGAGAGAGCAACATCAAGGAGTACGCGAGTACACGTTCTACTCCCACCCCCATAACACATACAGCCGGATAGACTACTTCCTAGTGTCCAATAGACTGGTCCCTGGGGTCTCTCGATCAGAGATCCATGATATTTCATGGTCTGACCATGCACCTATAGAGCTGCGGTGCACATTGGCTCCGCTGGACAGACCTAGAGCGAATTGGAAACTAAATGAGATCCTTTTAAAGGTCCCGGACCTTGGGCGGGAAGTGGGGGAAAAAATTAAAGAATATTTTGAGGAGAACAAGGGAAGCGTGGCATCACAAGCCACACTGTGGGAAGCCCATAAGGCAACCCTCAGGGGAATATTGATGAATCTGGCCTCCAAACGGAAACGGGAAAGAGAAAAAAAAACTAAGGAACTAGAAACTCAAATAGCTGAGCTCTCCGCTCTGCACAAATCTAATAAGCAGGAAAGTACGCTTAAACAACTTTTAGACACCAAAATTAAACTCAACCTCCTCCTTACCTCCCAGGCTGAGAAGGAAATGGCTTGGTCTAAGCGTAAATTTTATGAAAAAGCAAACAAACCTGATACACTACTTGCCAATAAGCTAAAAAAGAAGCTTCAAAATTACTCTATTCACGCAATTCGGAACCAACAGGGGGACCTTACCTCCATACCTGGGAAAATCGTAGAGGAATTTAAAACCTACTACGAAGAACTATATAATGGAGATAAGGTCACTCACAACACTAAAACGGGAGAGTTACTGAACACCTTCCTAAAAGAGGCAAATTTACCAACCTTGGGAAGGGATGAGAGAGAGGCGTTGCAGGCGGACTTTACTCTAGAGGAAATATTGGAAGTCATCAAAGCATTAAAACCGGCCAAGGCGCCGGGGCCCTATGGCTTCTCTAATCTATATTATAAGAAATAGGGGCGTGGCCAACTGCAGAGCCGAGAAGACGTGCAGCTCAAGAGCTCCGGGCCCCAAAGCCCCGTAAAGCAGCCTTTCCCCTGCAAACCCACAGGGAATTATACCAGCGGAAGGCGCGGGCGGCGGAGCTATTAAATAAATAATAAAATATTTAAAAAAAAACACCAACCAGCCGGCGGAGAGCAAGTAGGAGCCGGGAGACGCGGTGCAGCAGCCATTTTCCCCAGGGGACGGCCCGGACGCGGCTGAGAGCGGCGCTCCTCCTTGACCCCACAGTGCGTGGGTGGCCGGGTAAGAAGCGGGACGAGAGGCTGTCTGCCGTTAGTCCCCGCGCGGCTGCAAGTGTGCGACTGGAGGTTGGTGGGGCAGAGAGTTGAGAGGAGCGGGGGCGGCCATTTTGACCCGGCACTCTGCAGAAGTGCCTGCAGAGTGTGCGGACTACCCCGGCCCCCTCCACCCCCCTCCCCCCTCCCCACTCCCCAAAAACCACAGACCAGGGACTCCAGGAGATTGGGAAGACCCAGAAGAGACATCCCCTGGGGAAAGAGCACTTTTGCAGAAGTGCACAAAGAGCCTACAGAGGAGAGGGCTTTAACAAATGTACACAGCCCACCCCCCCCCCCATAATTAAAGGGGACATGCATGATTTAAAATAAAACCTAATGGGGGGACTTCCGGAGACGTCACCCGGTATGGACGGGTAGAAGAGGAGCTCCATAGACCCGCGCATTAAAAGACGCAAAAACCCACATTTTTCCCCAAAATTGCCGGGTAACACTTACACCCCCGGATAGCTAAAGAACTAGGCGATGTCAAAAACCAAAAAAGCGAGCAATCAGGGAGTTGCCAAATACTTTTCTCCGTCGCAACGGGCCAGGGACAGCACGATGGAGCCTCAAGATGGCGGCGGACCGCATGGCGCCACGGCGCTTTCAGGGAAAAAAACCCAGCCAAAAGATCGCACCCCAGCAAGCCCTGATCAACCCATAACCAGGGCATACTTGGAAGAACTCCTGGGGGCTATGGCAACGACGCTCCAATCCTCCTTTCAGACTGAGCTCAGAACCGCAGTGAGCGACATAAGGAAGGAAATCTCAGGGCTGACAGAGAAAACAACTACCCTGGAGAAAAAACTCACTGAGTCTCAACAAAGACAGAGTGAAGCGGAGGAAGAGATAGGCCGTCTAGGAGAAGAGATCACCCTCCTTAAAGAAGCTATGGAGGAGCAAGAAAATCGTGACCGGCGCCAAAACATCCGCGTCCGGAACGTACCGGAGTCGGTCGCACAGGATCAACTCCGACCATACCTCATGGAGCTCTTTAACTTAGTATGCGGGGAGCTGGAGGAGAAAGAGCTCGAAATGGATAGGGCTCATCGTGCCCTAGGACCTAAATCAGACGACCCGAGGCGGCGTAGGGACATTATAATAAAGATGCATAAATACACATCAAAAGAAAAAATAATTGCGGCCTGCCGGGACCTGGGGGAAATAACCTTTCAAAACGAAACTCTCCAAGTCTATAACGACTTGTCAAAGGCAACGAGAGACCGCAGACGTGAATTAAAACCTTTAACCAACCTACTCCGCGAGAAAGGAATCCAATACAGATGGGGATTCCCTTTCAAACTCACAGTTAACAGGAATGGAAAGTTCCTGTCCATGAAATACCCCGTGGACATGGCCCCCTTCGCAAAAGCATTAGGTCTAACTCCACCTCAAACGTGGATAACGACCAATCCTACCGCTGAAAATACATCAGGAGACCCCCCCCGAACATCGGAGAGAATTGCGGCCCAACACCCTAGAGAAAAATGACAACCGCCGCGGCACTCAGAGAAATCCCCCCGGACAGACCCGGAGGGGGAAGAGTGCCCCCACTTACCTTGTTGGTCCGGGGCCGCACTGGAGCGCGGGCTGCGGACCCCCATGGTAATCCGGCGCCAACCTCCACTCCCAATGTGAAGTCACGAGGCGCCTGTTCTCGAGATGGCTCTGAGGAGACTTCGAGGAGGGGGGACGCCTCTGCTCATCGTTAAAATCATCTTACCAGACCAGAACAGCACCAAGAAGTAAGCCGCCAACTTCTAGGATGAGCTGACACAGAACACCGCCTACTCCTGCGATGACTCAGAAGAGGATCCCGTCCGCCGACGGTAAGACCGGGAAACCGACTGACTCAACCCGGAGCAGTAGGATCGCTGATCTTCTAACTCCGGAGCATAAGAGGAATTTAGATCCCGGTTTTGCCCCCACCAGCCTCAATCTCCGGCTTTTCGGTCCCGCTTTAAATATGATCTCCCTCCCCCTCCTTTTGCCGGTTTCTCCGGTCCCGTGGAGCGGGGCTCTGGATTGGGGGGAGGGGGGGAGTCGGTGTCGGCATCCAGCCTTTCCGCCAACGATCCATGGACCCCGTTGCCACAGAGGACTCCCCAGTCTGTGGGACTAGGGGCGGCTAGGATACCAGGAAGACGGACCACCCAGACTGAATCAAAGAACTTAAAATCATAAGTTAATAGTGATGATCCGGAGGTCGTGAGTAGATTAAAATAATATAACTGTTATATCTCAATTAACACCTTGCTTCCCCTCTATCCTTCCCCCCCCCCCCCTGTAACCCAGACACGCAATCGCCCCCCCCCTCCCCCTTCCCCCCTTCCCCATGCATACCCCCCCCTCTTCCACCCCTCCCCCCACACACTCGCATGTCCCACGTGTCCCCCCCCTCTTTTCCCCCCCTCCCCCCCCCCTTTTTCTCCCCCTCCCTCTCCCCCCTATTCCCCCACCCCCCCCTCATCTCCCCTTCTCTTCCACCTCCCCTCCCCACCCTTACTAGCAAACCCACCTAGCACCCTACTTAAGCACAAAAACAATGGGAGAAACATACTAAGAGGAAACGAATATATAAAATAAAGTTGTATTAATCTTATTTAGTCACAAAACGATTCACAATATATCTTTAGCGCAGAGTTACATAATAGCTGTGTTATACAGAAATGGGAGATGTCTGAAATGTTTGAACTGCAACCAGGCCCACCTCCTACCCCCCCCCCCTCCCCTCTCTCCCTCCCCTCTTTCCCTCCCCCCCCCCTCCCCTCCCTATACTCCCTGTGTAGAGTTACATAATAGTTGTGCTATACAGAAATGTGAAATGCTTGAGCCGCACCTAGGCCCCTCCCCTCCTACCCCTGCTAACAAGCCTACCTAGTACCTCACCTAAACGCAAAGATAAATAAGAGGGAAAAACACTAAGGAGAAAACAAACATACGAAAGAAAGTCGAACTTATCTTGTATGGTCACAGAATTGTATAAAATATGTTTTCGGCGCAGAGTTGTATAAGAGTTATGTTACACAAAAATGTGAAGTGAAATATTTGAAATGTTTTAATTGCACCTAGACCCTCCTCCCCCTCCCCACCCCTCTCCCCTCCCCCCCTTTCCCCTCCCCTCCCCCCCTTCCCCCCCTCCCCCCTCCAAACCCTTCCCCTCCCCCCTCTCCCCCCCCTTCCCCCCCCTCCCTCCCCCCCTCCCCCCCCCCCTCCCCCCCTCCTTCCCCCCTTCCCCCCCTCCCTCCCCCCCTCCCCCCATTCCCCCCCCCCTCCCCTCTTTCCCTCCCCCCCCCCTCCCCTCCCCTCCCCTCTCTCCCTCCCCCCCCCTCCCCTCCCTTTACTCCCTGTGTAGAGTTACATAATAGTTGTGCTATACAGAAATGTGAAATGCTTGGGCCGCACCTAGACCCCCCCCCTCTTACCCCTGCTAACAAGCCTACCTAGTACCTCACATAAACGCAAAGATAAATAAGAGGGAAAAACACTAAGGGGAAAACAAACATACGAAAGAAAGCCGAACTTATCTTGTATGGTCACAGAATTGTATAAAATATGTTTTCTGCGCAGAGTTGTATAAGAGTTATGTTACACAAAAATGTGAA
>NC_134484.1:313660884-313715884 GCF_040206685.1 Ascaphus truei
CCACAAGAGCCAGGAGGCTGGAAGGCTGCTGAACTACAGAGGGGAGAAGCCTCTTCCCCAAACAGGTTCAATCTTTCTGTTCATTTGTGTAAGACTGCAAAAGTACCGTGTTTTGATGTTGGAAGTGGAAAAGCCACTTCCAACCCTGAGTCAGGGATATCTAAGTTAAGTTATCGCTCAGGTGAGCAGCTTTTGTTTTGATCTGTTTTCTGTTGTATGCACTGTGGCAGTCTCAGTGCCTGGGACTGAATAAACCAGGCATAGCCTGTTTAAAGGAACAGTACGTGACGCCTCATCATTTAACCTACCCTAAAAGACCGTGTTCTAAACAGTCCCGGACAAACGACGGAGCCCCGGAGTAAGCCGTTTGTCACAGTGGTCATCAAAGGTATAGTACAAACACTCTGACGCGTTTCAGGACTGTTGTCCCTTTATCAAAGAGTAACTGCGCGTCTGCTGAGTTCTCCATTATGTAGTATAGCTCCCGCCCCCAACCGTGACGTCACACGCTCTGTTTCTATCGCGTGATTTGGTGAGACCTCTCTCCCATTGGATGCCCTGTCGGCCAATCGCGCAAGGCAGGAGTGAATAATTAAGTTGTTAGAATAGCATTGGAGCCACAGACTCTTGCTCCCGCCTCCCCTGGTGACGTCACACACTCTATGGATATTGAGTTTTTTTTATTTAACAACACTTATTATTTACAAACACAGGGCACGGCTATGGGGACATCCTTTGCACCCTCATATGCCAACTTGTTTATGGGTTTTTGGGAAACCACTTTTATTTTTGGTGATGCTAACCCATTTAGACAGTATATTATTTACTATCGTCGCTATATAGACGACTTATTAATTATTTGGTCAGGTAACACTTCTACTTTTCACAAATTCCTTGTATATCTGAACGACAATGTCTTTAATCGGCTGACTCATAGACTGAGACTGGGTGCTGTTCGTTCTCCTCTCTGCTTTCGACGGCTGGTCTCCTGCTTTCGACCTCAGGGTAAGCTGTGGGTCCATTGTTTCTCCAGCGTCTATGTGTTCTCATAGGAGGAGATGGGAGGGTTAACGCAGTTCAGGAGAGGGGGGGGGGAGGGGGGAGGGACAGGGGCGGGTGGGGGCATCTTTGAAGTGCTTCATTCTCTTAGTGAGTGGTAGTTGTATGGGGAGGTGAGGGGAGGGGAAGGGGTGTGAATGAGGAAAGCTGAGGCGTTTATTTGCTCTTCATGTATTGTACATGCTGCCGGGTCTCCGGCATTGGGGAGGTGGTGGGGAGGGAGGGGGAGGGTTGGAGGGGGTTGGGGGGGGCGCAGAATTGACAGTTGGCGGGGGGAGGGGGGGTGAAGAACAGGGAGGGAGGGGCAATGAGGTGAAGGGGGGGTCTGGGGGTGCCATTTGGGATCTAGGGCTCCACAGAGCTATCGCGGCTTATTTAGCTACGCCCCCTTATGTTTATTCGGAGCTCGGTTTACATTTTATTGATGTTGATATCACGGAATTTCTTAGCTTTTTTTTGGGCCTGGGCGCTGCTGGGGGAGGGAGTGTGGTCTGGGCTTATTTGGCCGGGGCCGGATTAGTCATTTATATATGAGGCTACCATATTAAAATCACCCCCAATGATCAGAGAGGACAGGGATTGTTGGTCTAGGGATTCTAGTAGGTTGGTTAGAAAGAGAATTTGATTACCGTTGGGGGCATACACATTAACAATTGTGATCGGGGATCCTGCTAAGGTGCCCTGGAGTGTCAACGAGCTCCCTTCGGGGTCCGGGTGTGATTTTATCAGAACAAATGGGACTCCAGTCCTGATGAGGATAGCTACTCCTCTTTTTTTGCTAGGGGAGGAGGCGTAGTATGCCTGGGGAAATACACTTTTAAATGTGTTAGGGGGCGTCTGGGTGTTAAAGTGGGTTTCTTGCAATAGGACTATATCGCCTTTAGATCTTTTAAGATCTGTAAGGACTAGTTTCCTCTTTTTTGCTGAGTTGAGGCCTTTGACGTTAATTGAAATTAGTTTGATGGAGGCCATTATTTTTCTTATGGCGTTTTCAGGGCACTTGGCCCTGTGGCTCCTATTCTTCCCATGTCAGGAGCTCGGAACCGGGGGGCGGCGCTCAGGCCTGGGCCCTCGGTAGAGGGGGTCACGGAGGGGGGGCCCGCGCTGTGAACGGGAGTAGGAGGGGAGGGGAACACATAAGGGAGGAAAAAACTGGGTGGGCCTTGGGGAGGCCTAAGAAAAATAGCCTTTGACACTTGCGTGAAAAAGGTAGTGGGGCGAGATGCCCCTGAAGGGACTTCCGGGAACATGGGCCTGTCGCGGAGCATGGTGTTAGACCCTAGACCCTCCTTACTGTGGGGGAAGGGAACCACTATTAACAGGAATGTGGCGGGAGTAGTTTCTCTATTTCTAGAGGTGGTAAGGGGCTTACACTTGTCTAGGCTAGTCCTTTTGCAATTAGGGTGAAAGATGGCTCTTTGATCTCCTTTCTCTAGGGCTCTTTGTGGACATGGTCGGGTTGGGCTTAGGTGTTCACTTTGCTCAGTAGATTACTGATTATAGGGGGGAGGGGAGGGGAGTAGGTAGGGTATAGGATCAGAGAATGGGGGGTGGGAGGGGGGGAGGGGGCATACATGGGGTGATATACATTTATGGTACATTTTCAACATTGCAGTACAATTGTTTAACAACCTGGTAATAGTGGAAGAGGAGGGAGCATCTTTATAGGGTATTTCCTATCAGGTTTTACATGTTATCATTTTCTGGTGCCTTGGTTCATATGTGGGGGGGGAATGTGGAGGGGGAGAGGTGGAGAGGGTGGGGGGGGTGGTTTGCTGGTTTCGCCTTATGTCATACTTTTATCTGGATCTATTTCTATTGCGGTGTGGAACCTGTAAGGCATTTCTTGAGCTCTTTTCCCCAGCATGGGGGGGCTGTGTAGGGGTATCTTGTCAGATGCAGCGATAGACATATGTATAGGGGGGGGGAGGGAGATGGGGGGGGCAAAAGGGTATGCAGGGGGGAAGGAGGGGGGAAGGGGGTTATAGGAATTGGTAAACATTAGGCTTAATTATAGGTAAGTTGGGGGTGGTCCCGTGGGGTCCGTCGGCGGAGCACTGCTGTAGTAGATAGTGGGGGCTGCACACCAATTCCAATAAAAACTGCTTTATTGGGTGGTGTGACAGAAACCAGGGGATGGTAATAAATTCCGTATATAGGGCTCCCAGGATACTAGACAGTTTCTATCCTGTTTGGCCTGGGAGTGCAGCCTTATAATACATACACTCCATCCCACAGTTTGGCAAGCGCTGGAACTGAGGGATGAGAGATCCAGACCAGAGTTTGTCTGCTGCCTGATTTCTGTCACCTGTCATGCTAATTAGGAATCAGGTATGAAAGACTGATTTCCTGTTTGCTCTGGCCTCCCCACAAGAGCCAGGAGGCTGGAAGGCTGCTGAACTACAGAGGGGAGAAGCCTCTTCCCCAAACAGGTTCAATCTTTCTGTTCATTTGTGTAAGACTGCAAAAGTACCGTGTTTTGATGTTGGAAGTGGAAAAGCCACTTCCAACCCTGAGTCAGGGATATCTAAGTTAAGTTATCGCTCAGGTGAGCAGCTTTTGTTTTGATCTGTTTTCTGTTGTATGCACTGTGGCAGTCTCAGTGCCTGAGACTGAATAAACCAGGCATAGCCTGTTTAAAGGAACAGTACGTGACGCCTCATCATTTAACCTACCCTAAAAGACCGTGTTCTAAACAGTCCCGGACAAACGACGGAGCCCCGGAGTAAGCCGTTTGTCACAGTGGTCATCAAAGGTATAGTACAAACACTCTGACGCGTTTCAGGACTGTTGTCCCTTTATCAAAGAGTAACTGCGCGTCTGCTGAGTTCTCCATTATGTAGTATAGCTCCCGCCCCCAACCGTGACGTCACACGCTCTGTTTCTATCGCGTGATTTGGTGAGACCTCTCTCCCATTGGATGCCCTGTCGGCCAATCGCGCAAGGCAGGAGTGAATAATTAAGTTGTTAGAATAGCATTGGAGCCACAGACTCTTGCTCCCGCCTCCCCTGGTGACGTCACACACTCTATGGATATTGAGTTTTTTTTATTTAACAACACTTATTATTTACAAACACAGGGCACGGCTATGGGGACATCCTTTGCACCCTCATATGCCAACTTGTTTATGGGTTTTTGGGAAACCACTTTTATTTTTGGTGATGCTAACCCATTTAGACAGTATATTATTTACTATCGTCGCTATATAGACGACTTATTAATTATTTGGTCAGGTAACACTTCTACTTTTCACAAATTCCTTGTATATCTGAACGACAATGTCTTTAATCGGCTGACTCATAGACTGAGACTGGGTGCTGTTCGTTCTCCTCTCTGCTTTCGACGGCTGGTCTCCTGCTTTCGACCTCAGGGTAAGCTGTGGGTCCATTGTTTCTCCAGCGTCTATGTGTTCTCATAGGAGGAGATGGGAGGGTTAACGCAGTTCAGGAGAGGGGGGGGGGAGGGGGGAGGGACAGGGGCGGGTGGGGGCATCTTTGAAGTGCTTCATTCTCTTAGTGAGTGGTAGTTGTATGGGGAGGTGAGGGGAGGGGAAGGGGTGTGAATGAGGAAAGCTGAGGCGTTTATTTGCTCTTCATGTATTGTACATGCTGCCGGGTCTCCGGCATTGGGGAGGTGGTGGGGAGGGAGGGGGAGGGTTGGAGGGGGTTGGGGGGGGCGCAGAATTGACAGTTGGCGGGGGGAGGGGGGGTGAAGAACAGGGAGGGAGGGGCAATGAGGTGAAGGGGGGGTCTGGGGGTGCCATTTGGGATCTAGGGCTCCACAGAGCTATCGCGGCTTATTTAGCTACGCCCCCTTATGTTTATTCGGAGCTCGGTTTACATTTTATTGATGTTGATTTATTTTTATTTTTTTTTGTTTTACTATACCAGTCTGCCACTAGGTCCCCAATTGGGCTCCGTCCTGCCCCTCTGGCTGCCCCTCACCTCAAGTCTCCTTCTCAGGTAGGTGGAGAGCAGAGGGGGGGAGGGGAGGTTGCTTATCTTTTTGACTCATAGAGGGGGGGGGGAGGAGAGATAGTGGATGGGGCCAGGGTAAGCTTATGAGAAACTCTAGGGCGAGGATTTGCTTCTGAATAGGGCTCTAGTGGAAAAGGGGGTGGGGAGGGAGGGGGGCAGAGAATTGACAGTTGGCGGGGGGAGGGGGGGGAGGAAGAACAGGGAGGGGAGGGGGCTATGAGGTGAAGGGGGGGAGTCTGTGGGGTGCCATTTGAGATCTGGCGCTCAGCAGAGCTATCACGGCTTATTTAGCTGCGCCCCCTTCTGTTTATTTGGAACCCGGTTTTCATGTTATTGATGTTGATTTATTTATTTATTTCTTGTTTTACTTTACCAGTCTGCCGCTGGGTCCCTGATTGGGCTCTGTCCTGCCCCTCTGGCTGCCCCGCTCCTCGAGTCTCCTTCTCAGGTAGGTGGAGAGCAGAGGGGGGGGGGAGGGGGGAGGGGGTTGCTTGCCTTTTTTGACTCGTAGAGGGGGGGGGAGGAGAGATGGTGGATGGGGCCGGGGTAAGCTTATGAGAAACTCTAGGGCGAGGATTTGCTTCTGGATAGGGCTCTAGTGGAAAAGGGGGTGGGGAGGGAGGGGGGCAGAGAATTGACAGTTGGCGGGGGGAGGGGGGGGAGGAAGAACAGGGAGGGGGGGGGGCTATGAGGTGAAGGGGGGGAGTCTATGGGGTGCCATTTGAGATCTGGCGCTCAGCAGAGCTATCGCGGCTTATTTAGCTGCGCCCCCTTCTGTTTATTTGGAACCCGGTTTTCATGTTATTGATGTTGATTTATTTATTTATTTCTTGTTTTACTTTACCAGTCTGCCGCTGGGTCCCCGATTGGGCTCTGTCCTGCCCCTCTGGCTGCCCCGCTCCTCGAGTCTCCTTCTCAGGTAGGTGGAGAGCAGAGGGGGGGAGGGGGGAGGGGGTTGCTTGCCTTTTTTGACTCGTAGAGGGGGGGGGAGGAGAGATGGTGGATGGGGCCGGGGTAAGCTTATGAGAAACTCTAGGGCGAGGATTTGCTTCTGGATAGGGCTCTAGTGGAAGGGGGGGGGGAGGGTTAGGGTGTTGGCGTTGATGGGGTGAGGGAAGTTGTGTGGGGGGGTGGGATGGGGGGGGGAGAGAGCTCTGGCTCTAGTGTATACTATACGGCTGTATGAGGGGTATGGGGTGGGGGGGGGTGGGGGGGTGAGTAGATGGGAGGGGGAGGGGGTCCTTTCTTCAGGTGCCGGGGAGCTGTATTGGGAGAGGCCTGAGGGGAGCAGGTAAGGGGGAGGGTATTGCTGTTATTCAGTTCGTTTTGGCGGTGTCATCTCAGCTGGGCTGGGTGGCGGCACGGCTTTTCTTGTTCTGTTGTTTCTTTCTCTTTAGGGTCCCGACGGCGTCTTAGACGACTTCTGCTGGGCTAGACGTTCCGAAGATCTGGAACCACGCTGGTGTCGAGGTAGGTTGGAATCTTCTTCATGCTCGTCACGGCCTCGTCTCTGGATGGCTGGTACAGTAAGTCCAGGAGTCTCAGGAAGCTGGGTGCATCTTCAATGTGGGAGATAGAATGGAGCTTGCCCTTAGCGAGAACGCTAAGTTTAAAGGGGAAGCCCCATCTATAGCGCACATTGTGGCTTTGTAGGTGCTGGGTCAGCGGCTTCAGTTCCTGTCGTCGGAGGATAGTTATTCTGGAGAGGTCGTTGAATATTTGAATCTGCTCGCCTTGGAACGGGATTTGGTTCATCCTTCTGCTTTTTGTTATTATTTTCTCCTTGGTGGTGTATGAATGAAAGCGAGCGATAACGTCCCTGCGTCTCTTTGGGTCCTCTCGTCTCGGACCGAGGGCTCTATGGGCTTGGTCTAGCTCCATATCTTCCTTTTTAAATCTGGGACCAGGTGCTGAAAAAGTTCTTGCAAGTAAGATGTGAGGGCTTCTGTGGGAACCGACTCAGGAATGTTCCGGAACCTTAAGTTCTGACGCCGGTCCCGGTTTTGCTGGTCCTCTAACCCATCTTTCAGTCGGTTAATCTCCTGGTTGAGGCGGTTGATCTCGTCCTCGGCCGAGGACTGTACCGCTTCCACTTCCTCAACCCTGCTCTCCAGTGATTCCGTTCTTTGGGAGATTTCAGTTATGTCCTGTTTTATTTTGTTAATGGCACTATTAAAGTCTTGGCTGACATCTTTCCTAAGCTTGGAGAACATTTGGGACATATAGTCCTCCAAGAAGTCCTTGGTAATAAGGTGGCCGGCAGTTATGTTCTCCGGGAGGGGTTGCTCGCGGGCGGGTGCGCTTGCCACGTTGGGGTCGGCGCCATCTTGGCTCAGCTCCTCCTGATCTCCCGGGCACTTCGTCGGGGTAAAATAAGCGGAGACGCTCTGCATCGGTCCCTTTTTTGGTTGCTTAGCCATCCATCAGCCTTAGCTCTTGCTGCCCACTCGTTTTGTTAGCGATTCGAGTGGTTTTTGTGCTCGTTCTGGCACCTTTTAATGGAGGGGAATAGGGAGCTCCTGATTAGGCTTGCATGTGTGGTGACGTCACCACCGGAAGTCCAAACAAAGTTCTTTTGACCATCAACAGCAGTGTATATCTGAATGGAACCAAACCAGGGTTTGAAAGGTAGAGATGTATCACATATAAAGAGATTGCCTAGGGATGTGCCCCCCATCATTGAGGAGGTGAGAGAAAAGGTGAGGATCTGAAAGGTAAGTATTAGTATTTCTCTCCCATTCAAGTGAATAATTCAAACGCATTGACATCCTCCCCCCTAGTGTTCATTCTTCCGGGCTGCAAAACGTGCTGACTTTGTGGCCACGGGTTTCTGCATTTCTCTCACCGGCCACAAGGACAGTAAGTCTTGTTATATCTGTATTTAAATTACTAAAATTAGCATATTTGCCCGGTGTCTCAGATGTGATACTTTCTCTCTCTTTCTCCTCTGCAGTAAAGCTCATATTTTAGTGTATAGCTTGGAGTAACACCACCTTTATGTAAAACAGACTTAACTTCAGTGAAAATAACACCTGTTAATGATTTTAATACTATCATCTCGTTAATAGCACTGAGTTAACAGACCTTTGTTGATATGGGCCCCACTTTGCTTGTTTGCATGTCCGCATCCATAATCTTGATGTCTACAATGTACAGATTGCACTGTAAGAATCTGCAGGGAATCTGCATTACACATGTACTTTGACTCTTGAATGTTTTTTACCCCTCTTGCAGCAAAAGTAAAATGTGCTTTTATGAACTCACATCTTTTCTTCAGACAAAGAAGAGGTATAAGAAATGACTTGTGTTCCAACTGAATGTATAGAGAACTTCTGTGTTGATTCTGTAAAATAACAGTCTGTTGCTCAACTCAAAAACAGACTTTTTAAATGTATTCTATACTTTTAAAATCTACTATTACCACTTTCTGGAATTCGGTAGAATACCTTCAGGCAATTTTCCTTTCTTGATACACCAAGCTTAAAAATATCTGCTCCTTGTGTATCAATGAAAATATTCCCATTGGCATAACTATGATTTATATTTCACCCTCTGGGTGTAGTTTATTTGCCCCATAATTGCACCACTTTTGCCTTGGTACATAGTACATCCAGTTTCTCAAAAATACAAAAAGGGTTATGCTTTGTGATCAAGGATGCATGATATTATGAACTTTGTTTTAGATCTGTTTAGAGGAGATTGTTGCACTAACTATCAAAGTTACATGTGTAAGACTGCTGACATCCACCTAGATACAGATGTAGCATCCATTATTGTACCGATTTAATGCATTATGAGGTCAATTTCTCTCATGATTTTTGTCACCCTTCTTGAATAGGGCCTGCTTTGAAGGAATGGATCTCCCACCCTAACGCGATAACAGTAACAGGTATAATAACATCCACTACATCTACTGTATAACTGTGGACTACCAGTGGCCCATGGGCCATAGCTTTAGAAGGTTTAAGCACACATACAGTTGTAGCAAGACTTAATGTCTTCATTGCTATGACTGCGATGGTTACGGATTAACGCTCTGGGGGGTCCCATTCAGAAGCATGGTCCCCTAGCAGCGCGACACGGCAGACACTGTCCCTAGTGCTGCAGACATTTGCTTTTTTCTCTGCAGCACTGGGGCAGTAAATCTTACTACATCTGTGTATGGAATATCAGTAGTCATTGAGACATTTCTTTCCAAAGGAGAAAGGTGGAAATGACCATTTCTGTAATAATAAATAGTTTTACACATTGTATGACATTTGTAGAGGTTTCGCTTTATTATTTTTGACTAGGACACACCTGCTTTCTTAACCAGTTTTAATTTCACTGTAGCTCATAAATAGTTCAGTAAAGAGCGCTTCATTCTTTTAACCTCTTACGCACTGCACTCATCCCTTGCTGTTGGAGTGTTGTTTTTCTGTATTATCTTTTTCTATGTAGTTGGGGAAATTCACAGAGCACAATCAAATATCGGTAGTATTCTAGGATTAGGGTCTTACTCTACCTGCGAAAGTGCCCAATCAGACTGTTGGCAGATGATATTCACCATGGAAGTTAATGGGGAATTTCATACTAAAACAGCCCTGCCTGTCTGTTTGGCAGGTAATGGAATGGAATATGTTTTGGTCAAGGATAAAATGAAATAATGCTTATTCATGCAAAAATAAAAAAAGGAATTAAATAACTTTAACGTCATGTTCGATATGTATTGAGGCTTCTTGTTTTTGCATAGTTTGTGAACCCCTGATTTAAAGTATTCTATATGTCCTGTACTGCATTGTACTCTGTACTTTTCGTTTACATTCCTAATCCAGATTCCTATTTCATGGATCGTTAATCCTTGTTTAAAGAAAAGTTTGCAATTTAAGATAAATAAATTTGCTGCAATCACTTCAAACTGTTAAAAAAAAAAGAAGCTATTTAAGGATGTTCAACAATAAGTAATCATGTTATATAGTAACATTTAATTTCTTAAAAATGAAATCCTGATATCTTCTGGAATGTATTGTGCCGTGGGATGTCTGAGTAAATTAAATTCTCCCTTGCACACTAAAGCATCAATTTCCTTATGGTAATTATCTGCAAGATTGGATCTGTCAGTAGCATGGAAGCAATGCCTGACATTATACCCTCTTTACAGAAAATGATTACAAAAAATTAAGACGAATGAGTAAAATTAAGGATGCGCCTGCTAAGCTAATATAACGCTCTCAAAGATCACTTTATATAGATACAATTTTACTGGATACCAGGCTTTTAATGAGTGGTCGCATAATGAGGTGAAGTCTATTAAAAAAGCTCCGGAAGGTAACTGATTACACAGATAAGGGCTTACAAAATGGATTTCTTTAGCCAACAAGAAATCATTTATCTTATGAGAAAGTGGAGCTCTAACTAAAATATCTGGTGAATTTATAGGATTTCACAACATTTTCTCCCAAGACATTTTATAGGTAAGATCTGGAATACCTAACCTCTTTCCATTTTCTGTTTTGTTTTAATATAACTCTTTTTTTTTTAATAAGTAGTTGGGGTACAGAAGAAAAAGATAAAGTTGAAACATATATATATATATATATATATATATATATATATATATATATATATATATATAAAAATATATATTTTATATATATAAAAACACCCCTACCCCCACCCGGCTGCAGAAGTTAGGGTGTACACATAATCAGTCTCTTTCTTGCACTGCAAACAGGATTTCTACCTGCTTCAGCGTAGTGTAGCTCAGTTAGTTTTACCTTTGGTCTCAGGGCTCCTCCAGTGGATCCTGGCCAAGGCTGTAGTGAGGAGTAGATGTGGAATAAGTAGAAAGGGCACCAGGAACTTTTAATAGGATGCTTGCTTTATTGTCAGCAGGATCAGCATACAAAACAGCATAGACAGGACAGGCTTTAAGTATCTCTTTCATGCAGTAATTCCCCCTTTGCCTGCAGTTCCTCCCAGGACCCAACTTACAGTAACCCTGGATAGGAGTGGAGTAGGCTCAGCCCCAGGTCCCTACTTATACCTGGCTATAGCCCTGCTCCCTGCAGCATGGGAATCTCTGTTGTGCCGGACACTTAGCACAGTCTGCCCCAGCACACTCTCTCTCTCCAGGGTGGGTCCCTACCTCTTATACCCAGGGGATGTCAACCTTTTCCCTTCCCTGTCTCTGGGAAAAATTGGATGTTGCAAAAGCATACCCCACCAGTCACATGAACTACCAGAACTTTCCTAGCTCTGAGTCATGCCTCATGTGCCTGGGATCTGCAACATTGTAGCCCATCTCTGGGACTGCTCACATGCAGGACCATTTGTAATGGGTTTAACCCCTACATTGCCAGAGTGCTGCCCTAGCCTGCATGCTAAAACGGGCCTGGTTTTAGAAGGGGGCTACATATGTAATAAAATAAATGAAGACATTAACCAAGCATAAAAAAACCTCTTTGTTACAGGCACATTATTAAAGCAATGATAAAGAACACTTACAGTATGAGCAAGTTGACGTCTGAGACAGGATCACAAACCTGCCGTACCCCATTGTATATTATTACAAATAAAAAGCACTTTAGGTTTTACATAACATACAGTAGTACATAAAGCGTACTGTATGATACCCTGGGCAGTGTGAAACAGACATTATCCTTGCTATCTAATGCTGCTACAGTAAGTACAGGCAAATAAATTAATTGAGATGACTTTATTTAACCCTATAAAATACAATAAAAGTTATTGTAATATTTTCTATTATCTATTATAGTTTCCATATCTACTTTATCAATAATGTGTTTGGCACATCTTGTGAGTTTCACTTTCTTATGCACTTTTTATTTTTCATTTGCTTCTGAGCAAGATGCCTTACTGTTAATTTTATAGTTTTTTTTTTCCCACTTGCTGTCATTTTTAAATGATTGATTTCCTTTGCCAGTGGGGAATTAAGCCGTTTTTATTTAATTCAACAAATACTTAGCTGTGCAGATGTAACAGGCTTCATACTGGATCTAGGGACTAGATTCACTTAAGGTCGATAAATGAAAAAATGGGGAGGGGAGGGGGGAGGGGAGGGAGGAGGGGAGGGAGGGGGGAGGGGGAGAAAGGGGAGGGGGGAGTGGAGGAGGGGAGTGGAGGGGGGGAGTGGAGGGGGGGGAGGGAGGGGGGAGAGTGGAGGGGAGAGGAGGGGGGGAAGGGGTGGAGGGGGGGGAAGGGGTGGAGGGGGGGAAGGGGTGGAAGGGGGGGAGGGGTGGAGGGGGGGGGGGGAAGGGGTGGAGGGGGGGAAGGAATGGAGGGGGGAGGAGTGGAGTGGAGGGGAGGTGTGTGGGGGGAGGGAGGGGAGGTGTGTGGGGGGGGAGGGAGGGGAGGTGGGGGGAAGGAGTGGAGGGGGGGGGAGGAGTGGACGGGGGGATGGAGTGGAGGGGGGAAGGAGTGGAGGGGGGGAAGGAGTGGAGGGGGGGAAGGAGTGGAGGGGGGGAAGGAGTGGAGGGGGAGAGGGGGGAAAGGGGGGGAAGGAGTGGAGGGGGGAAGGAGTGGAGGGGGGGAAGGAGTGGAGGGGGAGAGGGGGGGAGATGGAGGGAAGGAGTGGAGGGGGGGGAAGGAGTGGAGGGGGAGGAAGGAGTGGAGAGAGGAGGGGAGAGAGGGGGGAGTGGAGGGGGAGAGGGGGGGAGTGGAGGGGGGGGAAGGAGTGGGGGGGGGGAGGAGTGGAGGGGGGGGAAGGAGTGGAGGGGGGGTAGAAGGAGTGGAGGGGGGGAGGAGTGGAGGGGGGGAAGGAGTGGAGGGGGGGGGGAGGAGTGGAGGGGGGGAAGGAGTGGAGGGGGGAAGGAGTGAAGTGGAGGGAGGGGTGAAGTGGAGGAGGGAGTGGAGGGAGGGGTGAAGTGGAGGGGGGGAAGAGTGGACGGGGGGAGTGGAAGGGGGGGGGGAGTGGAGGGAGGGGTGAAGTGGAGGGGGGGAAAGAGTGGAGGGGGGATGGAGTGGAGGGGGGGAGAAGGAGTGGAGGGGGGAGAATGAGTGGAGGGGGGAGAAGGAGTGGAGGGGGGGGAGGAGTGGAGGAGGGGGAAGGAGTGGAGGGGGGGGAGGAGTGAAGTGGAGGGAGGGGTGAAGTGGAGGAGGGAGTGGAGGTGGAGGGGGGAGGGTGGAGGGGGAAGGGAGTGGAGGAGGGGGGGGGTGAAGGTTGGGGGGGAGGGAGTGGAGGGGGGGTGAAGGTTGGGGGGAGGAAGGGAGTGGAAGGAGAGGAGTGGGGGAAGGGGGGGAGGTAAGGGGGGGGAACGGGAAATATGTATTGTCATAATATATGTATCCGCTTGCCCCCCCCCCCATGCGTGCGTCCGTTCCCCCGCTGGATGGGTGACCCCCCTGCATGTTCTCCGATGGCTCTGGCCTCTCCCTCCCCCCTGTTCCTCAGGCCGCTCTGACCTCCCCCCCTTGTTCCCCGATGGCTCGCCGCTTCGCCCCCCGCCGGCCGCTTGTTCCCCCGATGGGTTGTCCGGTTAATGGAGGCGCGTGCAGGCAGCGGCAGGAAGCGCCATGTGTGTTCGTGGCATGAGGCGCGGGGTAATGGTGCGCTCCCCCGGGCGGCTGCTCCACCACTTGCTCCTGTGCGGTTGATGCGGGACGCGCAGGGGTGTTCTGCGGCAGGGGTTTAAGGTGTGAGGCAGGAGAGGTGTGAGGTGCAGGGTGTAAGGTGTGAGGTGCGGGGTGTAAGGTGGCACGCCTGCGGGAGGGGTGTGAGGCGCAGGGTGTACTGTCTTACCTGGGCTGCTGCACATCGTGTGGTAGGCCATCTTGGAGAGGAGCACGCAGTGTGAGGTGTGTGTGTGTGTGACCACATCAGCCAATGAGAGGTGTGCGGGGGCGGGCGGGCCAAGGGAGCCATCTCATTGGCCTGAGGCAGAGTGACGGGCCTCAGGTCCAATGCGATTGCCCCTAGGGACAGAGGACAGACAGAAAGGCATACTACGGTTTCAGAAATATATAGATAGATTCAGCAAGTAATATGGCCACTGGTAAAGCAGGAAGGGATAAGTGGCTTTTTTTTATTAGAAACATAGGTCAGTGATATTTTAAATGCAATGTACAGTATACAACAAGCGACAGAGAAGTCCAATGCTACTTCCAATATGACAAAAATACACAGTAAAATACTTATATATTCTCTTGAAAAAGGGTAATTTTACTTATAAATTCTCTTGAAAAAGGGTCATTTGTCACATTGTACAGTATGCAAATGAATAGTTAACACCATATTATTTAATCACATTATTCATTAAACTCCCATACCTGCCGATATCGCTGATTTTTTATCACATACTACAAACCTATCTAGACTATCTTTGTAATGATCAATATACTGTACTGTATGCATACAGTTGACAAGGGAAGACTAGCAATTTCTTTGCAATGCATTTGGCAGCCTCTTGCATCAAAGGGTTAAATACATTGCTGTCATAGAGTTTAGTAAGAAATACTATTACATAAAACTATGGTTGTAAGTGTGATATCTCCGACCACTCCACAATTGTATTGCAAGCTTTAATTAATGCTTATTTCTGTGAGTTATCACTTATGTATATTGTATGTATGAATATTTTTTTTTAAATAGTGCCACCAGTGTACACAAAGCTTTACAGAATTAGCAAGACAGTACAGAGAGATACTATACAAAGGCCCAGATCCACAAAAGGGTGTTGAGCTTTAGCACACCTTTACTCCCATTCTAAGTAATCTTTTGAATGGGAATAAAGGTGTGCTAAAGGTTAGCATCCTTTTGTGGATCTGGGCCAAAGTGTCACTAATGCATTGAACAGGAAGTTAACTATAGGAATTAGGCAGTCTCTGCCCTACAGAGCTGACAAACTAAATAGAATAATGGGAGAGTTGCAGAATACAATAGGAGCAAGTGCAGTATAGAACATAGTTGAGGGTGGCAGTAAGTATTGTACATTGGGAGCCAGGAGTACAAGTATTGTAGTAGTTACAGGCCCAAAATAAACAAATGCTTAATTGAAGAGGTGAGATTTCAGTTATGACTTGAAGATGGGGAGAGATTTTAATTGACGAATGTTGGTTTGGAGTGAGTTCCACAGCTAGGGAGACAAAAGTGGGAGAGTGCCTTATAGACAAAAGGAGCTGAGTGGAGACAGACTTCATCCTAGTTTAAGGGATGAGAAGGGGTATAGCGGGAAATTAGAACAGAGATGTACAGTAAGAGGGGGTAGAAGAATGTAGAGTCTTGATCGAGAGAAGTAGAATTGTATAGTTAATGAGTTTGAGGAGCCATTGAAGGAGCAGGATAAGTTCTGATTAGTAATGTTACTACAGTATTTGTATCGCTAACACTGTTTAACTCTCAAGATATTTGTCATGTACATAAAATAAATTAATTATTACCCATTTATGAATACATAATTTTTAGTGAATATGGAATAGTGCTAATTTAAAAAATATATAGCTGTGATCACATTTCTTAATGCCACATTTCTTGCTTTCCCAAAAATGCCCATTTAAATTAAATCTTATTTAGTGAGCACAGTATAAAAGTGTAACACTTTCCAAATGTGCACGGACTCAAACAAAATTAACATTGATGTAAAAAAAAAGCAGAGAGAATTATTACAGACTAATCTTAATGTAGCCAGGTCCCTCTGGGAGTTCCCCTTGTCCCCTGTGATCCTCACCAGAATGGGCTAGTCTGCCCCCCCTCCTGTTTGGTCTAGATAGTCTGTCCCAAGGCTATTCCTTTTACCCACACTGCCCCTCACTTCCTTTTCCACCCTGGAGACAGTGAGTACAGCACCCTTCTATGTAATCTCCCTCGGTGAGGCCATTTCTTTTTACCTGTTTCCAACTATAAATCACCACTACACACCATTCACAAGAACCTGTATTCTGCTGCTTTTCCCAATAAAGTGGAGGAAATATTATAGGACTTGGAGTGATTTAAAAAGGGAGCTGAGTTAATGCTATCTGGGGCTATTCACACATCACACGTGACCCTAGCTTCAGAATAGTATATTTTCCTTAATATCTATACATCAAGCGGTATTAAATCACAACTTGGGCATAGTAATAATAGACATGATAGAAATTGATTATAGATATGCTCCTCTTAATATAATCAACACATTAAACACATATATTAAAAAAGTGTAAATTCCAACCCATATTTTTAATTGTTAATTGGAATATTAAAGTTGAGAAAATTATTTCTTTATGACCGTATTAATGTTTACAGAACAATAAATCAGATGAATCCAACAGTATTAATATAATTATATCAGATTTTTTATATATATATCAGATTATTTATATATAATACATGCTTGATAAATATATCACTCATTGTTTTAATTTTTATCATTAACATACTAAATGAATAAAGGAAGAGATGAAACCATGATAGTTAATAATCTATAATGGGAAATCATTACTGTACTGTATGTCAGACCTAGATCAAATGACAGAAAAGTTTCATTAGAAAAGATATATAAAAATTCTAGAAAAAATTCCTAATAAAAAATTCCTCTGTGTAAGAATTAATATATAAACAAAAGAAAAAGGGAAATTAATAAGAAAACTTTAACAGATCGTATCCAAATTTGAATTTCAAATGAACATGATAGTAGAGATAGATAAAGATCAGCTTATACTAAACATCATAGATAAATTTGTTAGATTAAATTTCGTCAAGTGTATCAAAATAATGGGAGAACCACGTGAGGACCTATCCCAAAGAATTGGAAATAATAATATGACCAATGATAGAATACCAATACAAACACCCTGAATTAGGGGGAGAGGAGAAAGTGGGAGAGACCGAGCAAATCAAAAGAAAATAGATGTAAATATGGAGACATAATGTCACAAAGCCAGCAATCCAAAATTATGAATTGCTAATCTAAATATAATGTGTATTAAAAATAAAAATAGTATGATTATTGTGAAAATTGAATAAATATGTGAAAGTGATACCGTGACTAATTTATATAAATTGTTTATGTTGTGCAAATGAACTATGTACATCTTGCATAAGGCAAGTATATTGTGCCAACGTGTAGTGTGATAATTGAAGATGATAAATTATATACCTCTCAATTTATTTAATATTGACATAAATACGTGCTATTTGTGAAAATGTAAAATGTCTATAAATATTTGTAAATGGTCCTGACCAGGGGTAATCTTTCAAAATACACCACCCGAGAGAAACAGAGGGAACATGTTGCACATGTTCAACCCAGACCTCTGTGAACACCCTGATGTGTTAATGGAAAGAAACCACTAAACAATTGTACTCGTGTCGATGCAATCGTTGAGACCACCCGGACTCAATGTATCCAACATATATATCCAGTAGGTCTCCCTTGAATTGAGTTTCTTAAGCCTATCCCCACTTAGTAGTGTGGAAGGTATTAGTTCCAACCCCATCACCATAAGGGAAGATGGATCCTTATTGTGTTTTTCCAGATAGTGTTTTCACAGATTGTGTGTGGTAATACCATGGATGATGTTTCGTCTGTGTTCTAAGAAGCGTGTGCTCAAAGTGCGTATAGTTCTACCCACATACTGATAGCCACATGGGCATGTGATGATATATATGACAAATGTGGATAGACAATTGATTTGACCCTTTATTGCATGGATGGATTTGTTGTGGTATGAAATGACATGATCCTCTTTATTTATGTGCTTGCAGGTTAGGCATCTACTACGTCCACATGTTGAGTTATTGCTTTTTAGTGTCCTCTTTATGGAAGAGTCCAAATATTGTTTCAAACGACTAGGGGCCAGTAAAGTTTTTAAATTCCTAGCTTTCCTGTAAATGATTGGAATTTTAGATGGTAATTTCTGACCGATAATGGGATCCCTTAACATGATATTCCAATGTTTGTTTAGGATAGATGTTATACCTTTTGCTGCATTATTGTATGTAGTGACAAATAGTGGTGATTTAGTAGGTATATCTAATTTTTTCTCAACACCTGTTCTATCTTTCAAATAGTTTTTTTTTGATTTATTGAGCAAGGCCACACGATCTAAAGCACCAACCTGTCTGAATGTCTCTAGAATTATATGGGTGTCATAACCTTTGGCTATGAATTTTTGGACTAACAATTCCCCCTGGGCCAAAAAATCAGAATCAAGAGAACAATTTCTCCTGACTCTGAGAAATTGGCCCCTGGGGATGTTGTCAAGCCACTTCTTATAATGGTTACTTCTATTGTGTAAGTAACCATTTGTAGCAACTGCCTTAAAATGTGTTTTGGTGATAATCTCACAATCCTCACTAACCTCCAGTTCCAGATCTAAAAACACTAGGTTCTTTTTATTAAGATTAAATGTGAATATCAAATCCATGTCATTATTATTAAAATAATTTAATTGTTTCTCCAGACACTCCATGGGTCCATCCCAAATCATAATAATATCGTCTATGTAACGGCCATAGAACACCAGGCCCGCCCCCAGATCCGCATCACCCCAAACATGGAGTTCCTCCCACAAACCCATGTAGAGGTTTGCATAGCTGGGGGCAAATCTGGTGCCCATGGCCGTCCCACAGACCTGCAAATAATAAGAGTCTTCAAACAAAAAATAATTGTGTTCTAAAATGAAAGAAATTGCTTGTAAAATGAAAGTGGACTGTTTTGTGCATACACTCTCTTCAATATCCAAAAAATGTTTTGTAGCCTGTAAACCCTTGTTATGTTTAATACATGTGTATAATGATGTTATGTCACATGTAGCCCAGATATATGTGGGTTTCCATTTGATTCCAGAGATGGAGTCAAGGACATGCAGCGTGTCCCTAAGGTATGATTTTAATTTGCTAACTATAGGTTGTAAAAAGTAGTCCACATATTGGGACACGCTGGATGTCATCGACTCCACCCCTGAAACAATGGGTCTACCAGGAGGTATTGTAGTATGTTTATGTAATTTCGGGATATGATAAAACTCCGATATTTTATCATATCATATCATAAACATACTACAATACCTCCTGGTAGACCCATTGTTTCAGGGGTGGAGTCGATGACATCCAGCGTGTCCCAATATGTGGACTAATTTTTACAACCTATAGTTAGCAAATTAAAATCATACCTTAGGGACACGCTGCATGTCCTTGACTCCATCTCTGGAATCAAATGGAAACCCAAATATATCTGGGCTACATGTGACATAACATCATTATACACATGTATTAAACATAACAAGGGTTTACAGGCTACAAAACATTTTTTGGATATTGAAGAGAGTGTATGCACAAAACAGTCCACTTTCATTTTTCAAGTAATTTCTTTCATTTTAGAACACAATTATTTTTTGTTTGAAGACTCTTATTATTTGCAGGTCTGTGGGACGGCCATGGGCACCAGATTTGCCCCCAGCTATGCAAACCTCTACATGGGTTTGTGGGAGGAACTCCACGTTTGGGGTGATGCGGATCTGGGGGCGGGCCTGGTGTTCTATGGCCGTTACATAGACGATATTATTATGATTTGGGATGGACCCATGGAGTGTCTGGAGAAACAATTAAATTATTTTAATAATAATGACATGGATTTGATATTCACATTTAATCTTAATAAAAAGAACCTAGTGTTTTTAGATCTGGAACTGGAGGTTAGTGAGGATTGTGAGATTATCACCAAAACACATTTTAAGGCAGTTGCTACAAATGGTTACTTATACAAAAAAGTAACCATTATAAGAAGTGGCTTGACAACATCCCCAGGGGACAATTTCTCAGAGTCAGGAGAAATTGTTCTCTTGATTCTGATGTTTGGCCCAGGGGAATTGTTAGTCCAAAAATTCATAGCCAAAGGTTATGACACCCATATAATTCTAGAGACATTCAGACAGGTTGGTGCTTTAGATCGTGTGGCCTTGCTCAATAAATAAAAAAAAACCTATTTGAAAGATAGAACAGCTGTTGAGAAAAAATTAGATATACCTACTAAATCACCACTATTTGTCACTACATACAATAATGCAGCAAAAGGTATAACATCTATCATGTGGCTATCAGTATGTGGGTAGAACTATACGCACTTTGAGCACACGCTTCTTAGAACACAGACGAAACATCATCCATGGTATTACCACACACAATCTGTGAAAACACTATCTGGAAAAACACAATAAGGATCCATCTTCCCTTATGGTGATGGGGTTGGAACTAATACCTTCCACACTACTAAGTGGGGATAGGCTTAAGAAACTCAATTCAAGGGAGACCTACTGGATATATATGTTGGATACATTGAGTCCGGGTGGTCTCAACGATTGCATCGACACGAGTACAATTGTTTAGTGGTTTCTTTCCATTAACACATCAAGGTGTTCACAGAGGTCTGGGTTGAACATGTGCAACATGTTCCCTCTGGTTCTCTCGGGTGGTGTATTTTGAAAGATTACCCCTGGTCAGGACCATTTACAAATATTTATAGACATTTTACATTTTCACAAATAGCACATATTTATGTCAATATTAAATAAATTGATAGGTATATAATTTATCATCTTCAATTATCACACTACACGTTGGCACAATATACTTGCCTTATGCAAGATGTACATAGTTCATTTGCACAACATACACAATTTATATAAATTAGTCACGGTATCACATTCACATATTTATTCAATTTTCACAATAATCATACTATTTTTATTTTTAATACACATTATATTTAGATTAGCAATTCATAATTTTGGATTGCTGGCTTTGTGACATTATGTCTCCATATTTACATCTATTTTCTTTTGATTTGCTCGGTCTCTCCCACTTTCTCCTCTCCCCCTAATTCAGGGTGTTTGTATTGGTATTCTATCATTGGTCATATTAATATTTCCAATTCTTTGGGATAGGTCCTCACGTGGTTCTCCCATTATTTTGATACACTTGACGAAATTTAATCTAACAAATTTATCTATGATGTTTAGTATAAGCTGATCTTTATCTATCTCTACTATCATGTTCATTTGAAATTCAAATTTGGATACGATCTGTTAAAGTTTTCTTATTAATTTCCCTTTTTCTTTTGTTTATATATTAATTCTTACACAGAGGAATTTTTTATTAGGAATTTTTTCTAGAATTTTTATATATCTTTTCTAATGAAACTTTTCTGTCATTTGATCTAGGTCTGACATACAGTAATGATTTCCCATTATAGATTATTAACTATCATGGTTTCATCTCTTCCTTTATTCATTTAGTATGTTAATGATAAAAATTAAAACAATGAGTGTTATATTTATCAAGCTTGAATTATATATAAATAATCTGATATATATATATAAATAATCTGATATAATTATATTAATACTGTTGGATTCATCTGATTTATTGTTCTGTAAACATTAATACGGTCATAAAGAAATAATTTTCTCGACTTTAATATTCCAATTAACAATTAAAAATGGGTTGGAATTTACACTTTTTTAATATATGTGTTTAATGTGTTGATTATATTAAGAGGAGCATATCTATAATCAATTTCTATCATGTCTATTTTTACTATGCCCAAGTTGTGATTTAATTATCTTTAGCCGTTTTTTATATGAGTATCACTTATTTATATCTCAATATATGTCCTTTATAAATGTTCTGTTTATTTGTTAAACATCTAGCATAGATGGTCTATATGTAATTAATTGATTTGAATTGACTTGGATTTACATACTTCATTGGACTAGAACACTTTAAATAGCCAGTCAATTCAATCAGAGTTTATCCCCTGATGAAATCCGCTGAGACGGATTAAACGCATAGGGTCACGTGGTACAGAAATTACGGTGGTCGAGCAGCCCAGACGCCAGAGCAAAGACGTCAGTACAGGAGTCCCCTGCTTCGTAATTGGTGGAAGTTCGAGTGCAGCCGCAAATACCAGTAATCCCATCCGGGACGACGGAGAGAGGTTGGAACGGCAGCACCGACAACAGCAAGGCTTACTTACAGTAGCAGCAACCGTATGCAGACGGAGGACAGTCTTGATATTTGGACGTCGGTCTGGTGCATGGGCTGGTCCCATAATATGCTTATATTTTACTGACAAAGTGTGAGTTGGCAATCGTCTGTTCATGGCAAATTAAAACCTTTTATATCTGATTTTACACAAGGATCGGGCGCATTTTTTTTTTCTAATAGGTATCGTTGGGAGATTGGTGAGCCTAAGAATTAAGCTGCCCAGGACTTCAATTTCATTTTATAAGAACTCATATGGACATTTAAGTATTTTTTTTCTTTTTGTGTATTTCTCAAAGAGATACATGTATTTTTCCTTTTTATTATTTTTTCATTGTTTTTTATTGTCACACACACTTTTTATTCATTTTTTTTTTTAATTTTATTATTTCATTATTTTTCCTATTGTAATTATTTAATTATTTCCACTTGTTCCTAACACTATTTAATACATTTGTTAGACATCTGTGCTGGGTGTATCAATTTGCTGTATGAGACCGGAGTTGCAGCATTTTTAGGTGTGGGCTATCAAGGGTGCTGTCATATTCTTTCTTTTTATATATATATATATATATATATATATATATATATATTTATATATATATATATATATATATATATATATATATATATATATATATTTATATATATATAGCAACTGTAAATATTACTGTATGTTCATTTGCATGTCTTAGACAGGTCTGCAACCCTGTCTTTCCCCATTGTCACCCAGCATACAGCGCTTCCACTGCAGCAAGGGATTCTGGGAAATGACATGCAAATGAGCACTCAGTGCCACCTTTTGTCTCAAGCTCGTATTACACAAGCCAATCCTCAAGCCACTGCATGCTGTTTTAAACACAGCTTTTAAACAGAGGCTGGGACGAGATGCAAAGCCATTAGACCTACTCACATACATGTTTCAACCTTGATGGGTATCATCAGTGTGAGGCTGGTCTTAATGGCTTGCAGGTTTGAGACTATATATATACAAAAACTGCGCCTATATGTATAGTGGTACTAAGCAATTAAGGGTGTGGTGATATTCAAAAAGCCCCTTAGTAAAGGCTCATTATTTCTATGAGTCCCATCAAAATTGAGTCTTCAATCACCTACTGATTGGTAAAGATCTGATTAAATAGTATACTTGTTGCTGATATCAAGGTGCCATAAATTGTTGTGAATATAAAAAAAACAAATAATATATATGCTAATAATATGACATATAAAAAATATGAAAAAATACAAAACTTATATAAAAAAGTGAACAATATGAAAAAAACAATAAAAAAAGTCCAAGATAAAAAACCATACAAATGTATATCCACGGGATGAAAAGTCCCAATAGTTTTTACTTGGTGCACTATAGGATGCTGGCAGCCTTCTTTGTGGGTACAACAACCTCCCTTCACAAACCTACATAGAAAAAAGAAAAGAAAAAGCGCCCGATCCTTGTGCATTAGCATTAAAAATATTTAATACATTTCCATTGATCACAATTTAAAACTCACAAACAAAGAATATATTCAGGCGTTGTATGAGATCAATATTCAATACTCATGCCCCAATCCAGTTGATGTACAGTAACTCCTCCCCTCTGCTTCGATTGTCTGCACAGTCTGTCATGAACTCCTGTCCAGCAGGAACTCCCAATGGTGTCAGCTCACAGATCGTCTGCATTCAGTTCCGGGCAGGGAACGTTTTCAATGGGGCAGCGGATTCCCTTAATTGTTTCCTATGGGTACACCGCTCACAAGCACCCTGTTATCAGTAACACATTTAACCCTAAGCGTTTCCTCAGATTAACTGATTTCTTCAGGGGATGGATGAATCAGTTAATCTGAGGAAACGTGTAGGGTTAAATGTATTGCTGGTTGTGAGCGGTGTACCCATATGAAACCATTAAGGGAATCCGCTGCCCCATAGAAAACGTTCCCTGCCCGGAACTGAATGCAGTTGATGTGTGTTGCCGGAGGACGATCTGTGAGCTGACACCATTGGGAGTTTCTGCTGGACAGGAGTTCGTGACAGACTGCGCAGACGATCGTAGCAGAGGAGAGGAGTTACATCAACTGGTTTGGGGCATGAGTATTGATCTCATACAACACCTGAATATATTCTTTGTTTGTGAGTTTTAAATTGTGATCAATGGAAATGTATTAAATATTTTTAATGATAATATCATGGATTGGGTGCTTTTTCTTTATATATATATATTAACACACACCCAGCAAGCTCAAACGCCCACACCCACCTAATCGACTATATGTAATGCCACATAGAGTGCAACTGGGCTTTTGTGGCACATGAATACAAACAAACATGGGGGGTGCCCAGTGCTACAAATGACAAAACATACATGGTAATAATTACAAGAAATGATGCTTCAGTGTAAATAATAATGCTAATGCTAATAATAATAAAATAGGGTTTTTTAGTTAGAAATTTTGGCCAAAACATCATAAGCTTGCACACCAAATCGTCAAGGTAAACCATACTAAGTGCAAGTCCTACACTACACTGCATTTGTTCCCTATACCTCTGTATGAGGGGGAAGAACCATAATAGATTCATTACCTGCAGCAAGAGGAGAAGATCCACCATTAAAAAGGGGGAGGTGGCGTGAGCTCTGGGGGAGGTGCCACAACCTCCATACAACTGATTCCAGTCAGAAATTAAATTAAAGCCCAGCAAGCTCAAACGCCCACACCCACCTAATCGACTATATGTAATGCCACATAGAGTGCAACTGGGCTTTTGTGGCACATGAATACAAACAAACACGGGGGTGCCCAGTGTGTTAATTTAATTTCTGACTGGAATCAGTTGTATGGAGGTTGTGGCACCTCCCCCAGAGCTCACGCCACCTCCCCCTTTTTAATGGTGGATCTTCTCCTCTTGCTGCAGGTAATGAATCTATTATGGTTCTTCCCCCTCATACAGAGGTATAGGGAACAAATGCAGTGTAGTGTAGGACTTGCACTTAGTATGGTTTACCTTGACGATTTGGTGTGCAAGCTTATGATGTTTTGGCTAAAATTTCTAACTAAAAAAACATATTTTATTAGCATTAGCATTAGCATTATTATTTACACTGAAGCATCATTTCTTGTAATTATTACCATGTATGTTTTGTCATTTGGACGTAGCACTGGGCACCCCCCGTGTTTGTTTATATATATATATATATATATATGTAGCGGTCATGTAAAATGGCTACAGTCATCTCTCCTGCTGACAGTAAGGCCTGGTAAGTTGTGGGCATGCCAGCAGTAATTATGGAGGTTTGCCCTCACACCCTGGTGGGGTGCCCTGTGTATGGATGGGAGTGGTCACATGCTCTGACTCCATGGTTAGTGATGTCAGAGGTGTGTCAGCTCCCAGAGTGTACATAAGGCACAGCACTGTGTCTAAGAGTTAGTTCTGCCAGAGTTCTATCTGAGTCCAGTTCTAGTAGTCTTGGGAGTTCTATTCAGTCATGGGTTAAGTGCAAGTTCTAGCAGATGGTTATGTTATAGTAACTGAAGAGGAGACTGTGTCCAGGGACCTGGCACAGGGCAGAGATCCCTGCGGGGATAGGAAATCCCTATTTAAGGAGAACTACACCTTTTAAAGGGAGGCACTGACTGAACATGAGTGGCTAGAAATCTACTGCGAGGGGCAGCTAGCCCACTCAGGCAATAAAGATGTTCTCAATCACAAACCCTCTCGTGTACATGTGTGGAGTGAATGTACAGAGAGGAGCACCACGGAGGAGTTCCTCAACAGGATCATCCCCATGCGGACGCAGGGACCCTGATGAGGTGGAGGCGCTGCACCGGAAGTAGGTGAGACTCAGCACACTACCTCAGCTGCCTGTCTGGACGGGTCCTCCCCATACACCATCATGCGGGAGACTCAGGAGTCCTGTTGCCAACAGGTGCACCACCAGACACTACCACACTGTAATGGGGGCCGGTTAGACCACAGGGGCCAATGTGAGATTGGGTGGGTCAGGCCGGTTCAGAAATACCATTACATTTGGAGGCGAGCTGCTGAGATCAGATCTGTCATCAGGACAGGCTCTAGCTAGGCACACTGGGAAACAGGGAGAGAGTCTGCTGCCACTCTGTGCTGCGTAGGGACGGACCTAGGGGTGGTCAGGGGGCTGACGGGATATTGTCAGTTCGCAGGGACGACCTAGGGGCCTGAAAGGAGTGAGGGGTCTGGAGCCGGGCTATAGCTGACCGAGTCACCTTGAGGTAGTGCTAGTTGGTAGGACGCCAGAAGGGATAGCCTGTTAACATGGTCAGGAATCCTGGAGAGGGTCTGCGCTAGGCTGACCAAGAGAGGTAGACGCCACAAGTACTGCATGGCAGAGCCAGAGTACTCTAGCCCATTCCAGACACTTACCATAGGGAGCACAGACTGGGAGGAAGGAATTACAGCAGACACTGAGAGAGTGAGCCTAGCCTGAGGTAGTGCAACATGGGTCCAGCCTAGATCAGGTACACATGTGGTGGTGCATCTGAGCAATCTTTATTGTACTGGTGTGGAGGCTGCCCCGCAGAGCGGATCCCCTTGTACGATAACTGTTACGAGAGAATGGAGGATCCGCGTGGTGCGGAGAACCCAAAATGGTGACCAGAGGCTGATGGGGAAGGCACCCGTGGCGTGCGCCCCACTGAAGAGCAAACTGTCGCTGAGTTGTCTTTAACCAATCTGCTCTGGAGTGGAGCGAAGGCCGTGGCTGCCCCGTTTTTGTCCTGTCTGGGACACCGAGGGGCCACCCTTGAAGAGTGTGAGGACATTGTGATAATTGGGGGAGAACCCCGCGAGGAGAGCAAACAAACTGACTTTTTGGGCTTAAAAGCCAACCAAAATGGCGGTTCCCGCTTGCTAGGGAAACCGCATGGGCCAGTTGCAGAGAAAATGGCTGATACAGAACTTGCAAAGAGCTGGCCGGGAATGGCGCGAACAGCAGAGCCCCGCCCTGATGGGGGGCATGGCGCGAAAGCTATGGCTGTGCCTTCATGGACAGTGACTCACTCGGCCCCTGTGCTGAGTCAACCGCTTAGTCTATGGGACCCTCCCCTGATTTCCACCAGGGGGAGTGACTTTCAACTATGGCCTGTGGGAATGCACCCACTGGGCCCAGGGACTGATATCCAGACTGCGCCACTACAAGAAGTAGTTCCGGCCGCGGAGGTAACGTGCAAAAAGGAGGGATATTTTGCACGAAAAGCAGCAGCTAGGAGAAGGCGGGAACTAGTCGCGGCCCAAGAATCCCACTCTGATGAGGAAATTGGCGCGAAAACGCAGACCGCGCCCACCAGGACTGAGAAAGGCGCGGCCTTAATTAAGGGGCACGCTATTCCCCTGTGGGATCCGCCCATAATTGCCACCCCTGGGGGCGGGTTCCAGCTATGTCAGCGGAAGGAGGAGCCGAAGCAGGAAGTGGCTGGCCCAGAAGCTTCTACCGGTCAGTTGCGAGGAACCACTGACCTGGAGAGACCCATACTGAAAGTGGTCTCTACAAAAAGAATGGCCTGCCCCTCCGCTGTGGGAACTATGGTCTCCACCCAGCCCTACTCAGTACCCGGCGGGCTACTAGTAGTAAGGGTGGCTAACACCGAGACGGTGGTCGGGCTCTGCCTACAATGCGGGCTGCCCGGAGGCACTGTCAACACGGCGGCACGTTGCCCACATTGCGGGACATTATATTTGTGGCCCATGCCCACATTTATACCTATCCAACCTGCTGACCCCCCGGGGGATACGGCTAAGCGCTCCGCCGAGTCCCCTGGCGCACTGTGGATCAGCCGTGCGAGTCCCGGAGAAAGGGGACTGGAGTCGACCAAGTCGGCTGGGTCAGTAGCGACCGAGGCGGTCGGGTCACTCCCCGACCGCGCAGAGAAAAGACTTTCGCCACGCTCGGTGACCCCGAGATCAGGGAAGGGAGATTACTCCGACGAGGATCTCCGTGAGCTAGCGGTGGCGAAATCAAGATCCAAGAGGGACCCAGGACGGACGACACCCCGTGGGGTGAGTGGCAGTCTGGAAAACAGGGCGTCCCCCGCAGATCGGCGAGCCGAGAGACGGAGTCCCGCCGTCCCAGGACCTGGCGGTGACGGGAGAGAGACGCCAACGCCCCTGCGGACTAGTAAGAGAAGCAGCCCCATCACTTACCTTGCCCCGGCAGACAGCGCAGCGGAGGAAAGGCCGTGCCAGGCCCGAGGCGCACGTGGAGAGACGGCATCACTTCCGGTGAAGGCGACGGCGGAGCTTCCGGATGTCGTCATCGAGGAAGAGATCCCGCATGGGGGTCCCACCCAAGATGGCGGCGTTTCCGGTTCCGGGGAGGACATCACTTCCGGTGGCGACAGCGGAACCGCTGGGAACGATGCAGCGACGCTTCGGTGATCAGGGGAAGGCCCCCGATCACCTCCAAGGCCCAGGAGTTGGATGGGCGATCCGAGGACTGAGGACGGTGAGATATCCTCATTGGACCAGTCTACGGACAGCCAGGAACGGGTCGTAACCCCGTGGGGTCCTTTCACTCACCCTTATGCCCCATCCCCTGGCCTAGATAAAGCCCCTGCCCCTGTCACCTGTTCCACGGGATCCCCGCCTAGCCTGGAACTTATGGACATACCTTTGGGGGGGGGAGGAGAGACGGACTGGGGAAAGACAGCGCAGTGGCGCTACGGACGGCGATTCTCGGGGAGGGGGAGAGTTGAGAGTGGCTGGGGTAGGCCGGTGGTTGCCCCCTGCAGTTCCTGAACCGGTGAAAAAGGCCCCGGGATCTTATAGGTGGTCTGTACCGCGATCTGAACGGTCATCGGGGGTATTTTCCCTGGAGGATGATAAAAAGTCAGGGGGGTCACATAGATTCCGAGAGCACCGTTGGTGGGCCCCACTATTCGAAGGGTACTCCGCATGGATGGACCGCACTCGGTTCCTCATCCGGCGAGAAGATGTAGTGGATTACTGGTGGGCTGCGGGAGAGTTCACACCTGAGCAAAGGGATAGAGAGTTGCAGGAGCGGTGGCTGCAGGTCGAGCATAGGGAGATAGAACCCATGGGTCCTAGCATCCTGTCAGACCCAGTGGACCCTGATGAGCCCCTATCATGGGTGTTACCTGGGAGGGCCGGTAAGGCTGCCCTGACCAGGATAAGTAGGGCTGAGCGGACCATAATGGCTCGTTATAAATCATCCCACAGGTTGGAGTACCCGTATGTCCCTGAGCCTCTTATGGATGAAATAGAGGAAAACAGAGGGAGGTGGCTTAGGGAGGCCATTGAAATGTACTTAGTCGGAAGAGGAAGTGCAGTGGTAGGGAAGAAGGCCGAGGAGCGGATAGAGCACTTAGTACGCATATGGGGCATAGGAAGAAACATTTACAAACATAGGGTGACATATAGGCCCGAGAGGGGACTACCTAGGCACTATCATGTCACGGTCCTGGACATGGGCGGTAGAGAGGTTAAGAAACCTGACCCGAGTCACTATTATTAGGGGGTACTAATGCATTACGCGGGTTCGTGGCTGCTGGTCGGGGCGGGCTTGGCGGAATGTACTGTAGACATTTTGTTATGATACTATGGAAATATGTATGTGAAGTTAACCTAATTATGTGTTGTGTTTCAGTGCTTCCTGGAAAAGGGTATACAAATTTAGGTCCCAGCGAGACGATGGGATTCACCAGGGGGAGAATGTAGCGGTCATGTAAAATGGCTACAGTCATCTCTCCTGCTGACAGTAAGGCCTGGTAAGTTGTGGGCATGCCAGCAGTAATTATGGAGGTTTGCCCTCACACCCTGGTGGGGTGCCCTGTGTATGGATGGGAGTGGTCACATGCTCTGACTCCATGGTTAGTGATGTCAGAGGTGTGTCAGCTCCCAGAGTGTACATAAGGCACAGCACTGTGTCTAAGAGTTAGTTCTGCCAGAGTTCTATCTGAGTCCAGTTCTAGTAGTCTTGGGAGTTCTATTCAGTCATGGGTTAAGTGCAAGTTCTAGCAGATGGTTATGTTATAGTAACTGAAGAGGAGACTGTGTCCAGGGACCTGGCACAGGGCAGAGATCCCTGCGGGGATAGGAAATCCCTATTTAAGGAGAACTACACCTTTTAAAGGGAGGCACTGACTGAACATGAGTGGCTAGAAATCTACTGCGAGGGGCAGCTAGCCCACTCAGGCAATAAAGATGTTCTCAATCACAAACCCTCTCGTGTACATGTGTGGAGTGAATGTACAGAGAGGAGCACCACGGAGGAGTTCCTCAACAGGATCATCCCCATGTGGACGCAGGGACCCTGATGAGGTGGAGGCGCTGCACTGGAACTAGGTGAGACTCGGCACACTACCTCAGCTGCCTGTCTGGACGGGTCCTCCCCACACACCATCATGCGGGAGACTCAGGAGTCCTGTTGCCAACAGGTGCACCACCAGACACTACCACACTGTAATGGGGGCCGGTTAGACCACAGGGGCCAATGTGAGATTGGGTGGGTCAGGCCGGTTCAGAAATACCGTTACATATATATATATATATATATAAAATCAAAAAATAAATAGATGATACCGTTCTGTGGCTAACGAAATGCTTTTATTTGTGCGAGCTTTCGAGATACACTGATCTCTTCTTCCGGCGATGTTACAATGAATGAAGCAAGGGTATACTTAAAAACAGTGTCTCTTGGAATGTTATCTGTGCTGGTCCTTCCCCCGATGTGGATGTGTTTTATGGCTATAGGTGTCAAAGGGTTACTGAAAGCAAGTGAAGAAAGAGTGTGTATGTGTGTAGATATATATATAGAACATTTTTGATTTACTTACCTGCGTGCTGTCCCTTGATGTCGTGTTGCAACCGGTATCGTATGGTCTATATATATATATATATAATTTTTCCATCCCTATACACCAATAGGGACCACATAGTATCCACACACACTTTTAATTGTGCTACAAACTCTCACATTTCCACACCCACCCACACCATTTATATCCCCTCTCACTCCACACACACCTTGTGTAGAGCACTGTTTATACTGTGGGCTCTCCATTCATTCTTATTCACACTGATACACATACACACTCTTTCTTCACTTGCTTTCAGTAACCCTTTGACACCTATAGCCATAAAACACATCCACATCGGGGGAAGGACCAGCACAGATAACATTCCAAGAGACACTGTTTTTAAGTATACCCTATATATATATATATATCTCCCTAAAAGGCAATAAATGTATTTTAAAGCCATTACTACTTATAGGTGTGCTGCTCCTTATGATATGTAGTTGCAGTTTGATCGATGCTGGCGAGTCTGGCAATCTCAAATTGTCCTGCATTATGGCTGCATAATTGTTATTTTGTGTAAACAAGATTTTTGGTGTTTTTTCACCCCTAAAATATTTCTTATTCTTGATCCATGGTGTTTTCCTGGCAGACCCCACCAAATACTAATTAAGTTTATGTCCCAGTGGTATTACCAATTCATAAAATTAAACATTAAGCATATTTTGTAGTTGATTATGAGTGAAGGAATTAGCTTAACCATGCATTTTATCTCAAATTTGGGAAAGCTATAAGAGTTAATGTTCCCTTTCAGAGAAAATCTAATTATTATATGGAAGACAGAGAAGTCACAGAACTGGCTTTGTCAAATTGTGGCTATTAAAGCATTTTTGCCCTTTGCTGATATCTGATCTGTTAATTAGCTGGAAGAAAATGTAAATGGGGTGACCGCTACCCAACTTATTTAGTTGTCTTTCAGGCTTATTACAGCCATACATCTGACACTGAAATGTATGTTTGCTGCAGAATAGAAGAAAGGTTCAGTACAGAAAGAGGAAACTATAAGACAGGGATTAGTCTAAAATTAGAATTGTTGTTGTTGAGGATTTTTGTCACTTTTTTTTACCAACTATGATATTACTGCGTACAATTTTTTTTAAAAATTCACACATTTACAATTATGTTTACGAAATGTTTTGATGCTATTTACAAAGAGAAACCAGGTAACTTTCATGAAAATTTCAAACACAATTAGGTTATGGTGGGTGAAAATGTGACATAAATCCTCCTCTTTACAAAGTACAGCAAATATAATATGCCTATTCTAAGTGGATCCACAGATTCTGTACCTTCTCTCTCACAGGCTTAGCTGTATAAGATGTGTAATGCAGCAGGCAAAGGCTTTAGGGGATAAAATGGATAGGACCAGAGGTTTAACTTGGTATTTTTGGGCCGGGGCAAGTTCCTCAAACTGCACCCTCCACATACGCACAGAGCACACTGACACATAGCTTAGACAGACAGCATACTTGCACACACTGATACAAAGCACAGACACGTAGCATATTTACATACAATGATACACAGCACACTGACATACACTGACACACAGCCATTCCTCCCCCTGACATAATGGAGAGGAGGGGCGGACAGAGTCCAGCCTCTTCCGCCAACTCTCTGCTCTCTCCTACCCCTTACTGCTGCCCTAGCCAACCTTTCAATCAGTGCTACAACCGCTCCTCAATCCCCTCCTACCCCCCCTCACTGACTGGTACTAGTGAAGCAGGATCGGCACTTTAGTGTTGACTGACAGATCAATCAATGCAGTGCCGCAACAGAGACACCAGGGTGATTTCTGCATTCCCCATCTAGTTGCACCGGGAGTACCTGGCCCACTCTCTCCCCACCCTCCCCCGCCTTAGTTCCGCATCAAGTTAGGACAGTAAAAGTTACACAGTCACTGGGTGCTTATTTGCATGTCACTTACCATAATCCATGTCTGCAGATTTACCCTTTTATGGCATGATTGCGGGGTGAATGAAGCTGTTCTTGAGACCTGTGGATATACACTCTGGATATTCTCTCTCTGATGAAAATTCATAACTTACTTCAACACTTAATTGTGTTTTTATAAAACATTTTGGTAAGTAAACATATTTTGAGTGCATTTGATGTGGTCATCACATTTTTAAGAAAATGTTAATTGCTGATTAAAATGTTCATATTTTTTTAAAATGTTATGGTGTAAATATCTGATATCCTCCTATCCGCTTCCTGTCTAAGTTCTTCCCAGACTTTGGCTGTTTCCTACTCTAAACATGTTTGTAACTGTAATTTGTAATGTTGTCAACTTTACTTAGTGCCCAGGACATACAGATGTAGCATGGTGGTTGGTCGTGTGGTCAGTACAGAATCCACTCAGGTTACGGTCCTGGCACTCGCGTGCCCGTGGAATCACCGCAACCAGACTAATGGCCCATCAGGATTAACATAATGGGGGTTGCTGCTTCTGAATGGGACACCCGCTGCGAATCCTTCCAGGCTGCATCAGTCTGTAAGAGACGTGCAGTGACAGTACACATAATCAGTCACTCTCTCTGCGCACCTCTAACAGGCAATCAGGTGGCTTTTAGTTTATTTTAACTGCATTCATTTCAGCCCCGGGGATCCCCTGCTTCACAAGTTACAGGCTGCAGTATAGGGTAAAAACACAAAAAACACAGCGCACAACGCTCATAGTGCATTATAAATTATATTGACACAAACAATTATGTGGGTAAGTAATGTGCGTACATCAAGGTAAGATTAAACCATCATTTTAGGGTTATTGTTACCCAAACACCACGTGGAAGCCGGATTAGATGTCATCACAGGTTTTGGAATCTGCTTCGTGATCATCGGGTTCCTGTTGGGTAAGTAAGGAGTCTTTCAAAGTCCCTGCTCACATATATGGAGAGTCCAGCACATCCGCAGCTCACACAAGAATTGCTGCTTCAAACGGAACTCCACGCCAGCTGGATTCCTTTCGCTGTCCTCCGTCCAGGCACTTCCGGATTAGTGACGTCACTGGAGGATTTCACCGGTACTCGCGCCGGTTGCCGGATCAGCTCACAATATTGGGGCAGTGTATTGAGGTAGAATACTAGCACACTAGCACACTTTCCAACGCGTTTCGAAACCAACAGGTTTCTTCATCAGGGAATAATCAAAAGTTGAAATCGAAGGATTGAAATACCCCACGCCAATACCCCATTGGTCCATCAAACGGACGTCTCCACCAATGGAGAAGAGGCGGGGAGGAGTCCAAAGCCTGGTACGCAGTCTCAACAGTTGTCAGTGACAACATAACAAAACAAATTAAACTTTATTAACATCAGTGAAATATTACGCTAAACACAGACATAGAATACATCATACACATGCGATTGACGGCTCTAGGATAAGAAGAGGTGTTAGTGTTCGTTCAGAGATATAACTGGACAGCATACCATGTATCATCAAGTTATGCTCCCAGAGTCCCATATATCCTAGGGTTAATGCATACTAATAGACTCCAAAGAAGAAGCACGAAATAATACAATACATACAATACATCAATAAAAATAATAAGAATCTATCCTTTACACATGTGGACAACGAGAGGGAAATAAACTTTTTAGATCTTAGTCTTGCGGTCTCAAATGAGGGGAAACTTGTGACTAAAACATATTTTAAGGAGGTGGACTCAAACAACCTCCTACTAGCCACAAGTAATCACAAGAACACTTGGATCAAGAACATACCTAGTGGCCAGTTCTATAGATTAAGAAAAAACTGCAGCTTGGATAGGGATTTCGAGGAACAGGCAAAAAAATTGACATCCAGATTTCTAGAGAGGGGATATCGCCTTGAAAAATTAAATAACGATCTGGAGAAAGTGAGGAAACTAGAAAGAAATACCACGTTAAAACCTAAATGTAAGAAACATAAAAGTTTATCACCAACTTTAATTCAATGACGATGCAAATTGAGAAAATTATAAAAAAAACACTGGTCAATTCTTTCAAATGATTCATTACTGGGTGCCCACATCTCTGAATTCCCAAAATTTATCTACAGAAAAGCAAAAAATCTAAAAAACATGCTATCACCAAGCGATATAAACATAAAAGAAAATGTGGGTGGTGACAAAAAATGGTTAAACGCAAAACCTATTGGGAATTTCAAGTGTGGAAAGTGCTTGGTATGCAAACATTAGCACCCAAATAAGAAATCATTTATTGTACGTGTAATACAACTGGAGAAGTCTATACAATCAATGACTTCATTTACTGTAACTCAGACCATATTGTTTATGTAATCGAGTGTCCGTGTGGCCTACTTTATGTGGGACGCACTAAGCGCCCTCTAAAAGTGCGTATTCAGGAACATCTACGCTATATTAGAATAGGGTTTATGAAGCATAGTCTATCTAAACATTATGCACAATGTCATAATGGGGATCCCTCCTCCTTATTATTTAAAGGTATTAAATATATACCAAGAAACAGAAGGGGAGGAGATAGGGTAAAAGAACTGTCTAGGCAAGAAACCTTCTGGATACATAAACTGAACACTCTGTATCCGGGGGTTCTGAATGAGGACATAGATATTTGGTCTCTTTATTGATGAATCCTCATGAGTTTGGCTGGTCCATATCTTTTTTAATTCACCTTGTAGAAATATATTTTATTCTATATATCAATGTATTTTAGCAATTAGTACTCATGATACTCCAATGTCCGTTTTTATAGTCTATATTCTATTTTATACTAATTTATATGTTTTTGTAGTCTATTTTATATTGTCTATTTTATATTGTCCAATTATATTTCGTGCTTCTTCTTTGGAGTCTATTAGTATGCATTAACCCTAGGATATATGGGACTCTGGGAGCATAACTTGACGATATATGGTATGCTGTCCAGTTATATCTCTGAACGAACACTAACACCTTTTCTTCTTATCCTAGAGCCGTCAATCGCGTGTGTATGATGTATTCCATGTCTGTGTTTAGCGTAATATTTCACTGATGTTAATAAAGTTTAATTTGTTTTGTTATGTTGTCACTGACAACTGTTGAGACTGTGTACCAGGCTTTGGACTCCTCCCCGCCTCTTCTCCATTGGTGGAGACATCCGTTTGATGGACCAATGGGGTATTGGCATGGGGTATTTCAATCCTTCGATTTCTACTTTTGATTATTCCCTGATGAAGAAACCTGTTGGTTTCGAAACGCGTTGGAAAGTGTGCTAGTGTGCTAGTATTCTACCTCAATACACTGCCCCAATATTGTGAGCTGATCCGGCAACCTGCGCGAGTACCGGTGAAATCCTCCAGTGACGTCACTAATCCGGAAGTGCCTGGACGGAGGACAGCGAGAGGAATCCAGCTGGCGTGGAGTTCCATTTGAAGCAGCAATTCTTGTGTGAGATGCGGATGTGCTGGACTCTCCATATATGTGAGCAGGGACTTTGAAAGACTCCTTACTTACCCAACAGGAACCCGATGATCACGAAGCAGATTCCAAAACCTGTGATGACATCTAATCCGGCTTCCACGTGGTGTTTGGGTAACAATATCCCTAAAATGCTGGTTTAATCTTACCTTGATGTACACACATTACTTACCCACATAATTGTTTGTGTCAATATAATTTATAATGCACTATGAGCGTTGTGCGCTGTGTTTTTTGTGTTTTTATCTGTAAGCTTTAGGGGGTGTTTTGAGCCATCCCTACAACTACAGCTGCAGATGCTCCATTTGTCTAGTAAAGGTCACGTATTTACTTTATACATCACCTATCACTTCACGTTTTTTGAATTGTGTAATTAGTTGCGCACTTATTCCTCACCTTTGCAGTATGGGGTGTTGGTATCTCCACAAAGTTTAAATGTCCTGCTCACGTGATGCGGGAGAATTAAACATGCAGGGAGATACTGGCACCCCATACCGTGGCATGTATCTTGGGTCCCCGGGGCTGAAATGAATGCAGTTCAGTTCCGGAGAGCCCCTGCTTCAATAATATGTCATTAAAATAAAATAAAAGCAGCTTCATTACATTAGCGTCTAGCTGCTAAGGTAATGAAAGGGTTAACCAAAGTACAATAACTGTATGGTGGGGGTAGAGTGGGTGGGTGAAGGGACTAGTTGCCCCAGGGTGGGTGGTTAGGCCTTCTGGGAAGGTTGTGGGAGGGACTAACCCTTTCATTACCTTAGTGGTTAATACTGCTCAAGGTAATGAAGGGGTGAACCCCTTCTGCAACCCTCCCGATAGACCTAACCACCCACCCTAGGGAAATAACCTGCATGCCCAACCCCCTGTACCCCCACCGATTGATTGCCACTGTGGTTACCAATGCTCTCAATGGGAGCACAGATAACCCCAATGGCAACGAATGGACACCCTACTATCCACTCTTCTACCCCCAACAACTCCCCCTCACCACCATCACCACATACAATACAATAATGGGCAAAAGTTGGATTATCTAGATCTGGATAATTGTGCATTTGTCCATTAAAATTAAACATTACCCAGCCAGTATGTAGTAAATAAAAGTTGCACTTACCCCTGCCTTGATGCAGGCGATCCTCGTCATTCCGGTTCTCTGCGTCTTCAGTGGGCACGACAATAAAATAAAAAAAAACTAACTACTGGCTTGTAATCTGTTAAACACCTTAACCGCTATGGTAATTAAGGGGTTAATCCCCCTCCCACTACCCACCTGATGGCAACTACCCCATCACCCACCCTCTCTACCCATTGATTGTCATTGTGGTAAGCTATGCACACAATGGGGCAAGGATTGCCACAATGGCAATGAAAAGGCAACATAAAAAAAAACATCCACAAAATTAAATTCATTACAATTAAATAAAAACAACATTAGCCTATAATGCCATTGATTGTCACTGTGGTAAATTATATGCCCACAATAGGGCCAGGGATTGCCACAGTGGCAATGAATAGGCAACCTAATACAAATCACCTCTAATCAGCTCTTCCCCTCCTGTGTATTTGAGCTGCCAGCATCAGCAGTTGCACAGCTCCTAGCTCACAGCTCTCTTGGTATCAGTCTCTCAGCATGCACTTGGTGATCATGGGTAATCTGTGTGTGACGTCACACACATAAATACTGTGAGTGCACCCATTTTTTGGAGTTTCAGGTGCCCTGTCTTGTGGGGTTCCACAATCTTTTTTTATTCACTAGTCTTATGACTGTCACATACTGTATCCCCTCCCCTGTGTAACATTTCATTATGAAGCGACCCTTGCACAGAGGCAAAAGCATGTTTTGAAATGTCTAGGATGTTCAAAAATACTTTTTCCTTGTGCCTCGCCCTGCTGGTCTACCAGTGCTTCTGGTTACTAAGTCAAACTACCTCCTCAACAGTCCCTATATTATATGAATTTCATAATGCTATCCTTAAGCCTTTAGTAACTCTTTTCGCGTCCTCCCTTTGTCCATGTCTTGTTTTATGCTTTTTGCATTTCTCAGAGAGCAAATCAGGATGGGTGAATGGGAAAACACTAAACAGACTTTCTCTTGTGGACTTGGCTTCAGTGTTGGAGTACGGTTTACTCATTGGCAACTGAGCCAAACCAAGTCTTCAAGATCTATAAAAAGAGGGCCTGGTAATTTTGGTATGTCTGCCGCAGTTGTTTGGAGGTTCTGATCAAGCAGGATTACCTCTACAGGAGCAATAGCATATTGTACTGTGAACCCATGTATACAAATTATCAAACATTATCTGGGTATAATTGGGACGACTTAATCAGATTTCATGAGACCAATGTATTGTCACCCCGGGAGTCCACCATAGCCGCTGTTATTTTCATGCTTAACATAACTAATGTGCTTAAAATATGGTTATTCTCAAGTGTACCACTCAAACATGACTGTCTACTATTGTGTAAGTTTGGGCATCAGGATTTTATATGACCCAATCCCCCACATTCTGGAATCCCCATTAGTAGTAACCCCATCTCCATCCCGAATATCTACAGCACCCCCAAATTGAGTCCTAGACTTTTGCATATTATCAGTGTTCCAGCTTTTTGGGGCTTTGGGGATGCTCCACATTCTGGTGTTGCAAATGGGGGGAAGTTTAATAACTTTCTAGCGCCCAATTAGCGCTCCACTAGGGCCACCATGGTACTGTATCATACAGCTGTAACTTCCAGTTGTAGACTGCTTTCCTTGAGAATTCTGCAATAAAACCAGTCCAATGCTGCGAGATATCTGCAGCACGCTGTGAAATTTCTGCAGCCAGACTGATGACCCATCGGATTAACACAGTGTAGGTCCCTGCATTTGAATGGAACTCATGCTGTGTGAATCCTACCGGTCTGCGAGTCCCATTCAAATGCCATGACCCCCTCTATGTTAATACGATTGGCCATTACAGCCTTCTGTGGACCATCTCACGAGTTACTGCGAGATGGTCTCAGATTTTCCTTGGCAAGTGGTCTAAAACCGGCAACTGCTCTGTGAAATAGCCGGTTCTGAGACAGGAAGGGAAGATTCCTGAGCTGACATTTGGAGCTGACACAGGAAAGCAGAGAAGCCTGCACACAGACACTGTCTTGAGCACAAAGGGATGCTGAGATCAAGACACCCAGAGACATATTCCTAGACATAGGGGACCCAGGAACCTACCAGAGACTGACATGAAGGGCCACCTGCTTTAAGGTATCTCTTGACACTTTGGCGAATGAGGTGGTAATGGGATTATCCCTCCAGCCCTACAGATATGGACTGGGGAAGTAAGTTAGCCCTTACACAGGGATAGGCATTTGTTGTTTTTGTTGTTTCCATATGTTTGCTGTGCTATTTAAGGAAACAGGCAATAAAGCCTTATTTTAATTTCACCTTAAAACAGTCTCCATTCTTGTACCTCTGAACACGTCTCTTACACCCACCCACTAGCATATACCTCGAAAGAATCAGTCCAACACTAACATCTCAACATTATGGGCAGGGGTAGGAGTTTCTAGTTTTAACCACTTCGGTGCCATTTGGATCAGATTAAATATTTGTGATCTTGGGGCTTCTGGTATCATAGAACCTCTCTGCATGAACTGCTGGAGTCATGCCTATTCTCATCATGATCTCAGCCTTGACACGCTCGTAGTCTGCTGCAGCTTCTTCTTCTTGATCGTAATGGGGTTTTTTGGTCTTCAACAAGCAGGGAGAGCACTACAATGTCAGACCACTGAGTGCGGGGGCCAATGTTCCCTGGCAGCAGTGTTTTCAAAAGCCTGGAGTTACGCCTCAATGTCATCATGTGCCATTCTTCTGCAGGACAAAATAAATGAAGTCACAGCAAGAAAAGGATAGCATAGGAACTCGTAGAAATGTGAATAATATTAATTCTTTTATTCAGATCATGGTGTAATTCAAAAAAGTGTAAAAAGAAAGTCCTCTTACATTAGGTGTTTTGCACCAAACATCGCTTTCTCAATGAGAAATCTTTAGAAAGAATCATCTTCTGCATGCACTGGCTTTCCCAATTTGATTGTCGTTCTACATTACTTGTCATGACTGATTATTTGGGAGAGGTGCAGAACCCATGTTCCTCAAAATAACACGGTCCTCTTGTTGCACCTCTGTAATGGTCCCAATCTGTACTGCTAACAGATACTTTGTCTCCAACAGGGCTGCACTGCTTTCAGATGCTATACAAATGCAGCGGCCGTTATCCAATCATTTCACGAGTTGTATTCTTTTGCACACCCCGCGTTGGTTCGTGATTTCTTTAAATTTTTCAGCATTAATAAACGTGTTTTGATCGAGTGCAGAAAATTTTATTTTAGCGTTGTCTGCAATACCGTTGAGAAACTGAAGTGGGAGATCAGTTGTTACCTTAAAAATTCTAATGGCAATTCAATCTGTTTTTTAATCCCATACAGTACTTCAAGTGTGTGTGTACTGTAATTGTAATTTGAAGATTAAAAATATGAGTTCATATACAGTACATGGGAAAAAAGTTCTTTCTGAGGCTCCTTAGCTTTTAGCCATAAAAAAATTCTCGAACTGTAGAAGATTTAAAATATGGACACACACACAACAAAAAGTCTTTCTAATGAATGAAATGTTTTATTTGTACAGGATAATAATGTTAAAACGAATAATAAAAAAATACAATGTTGCTCTCTTTCCGAATGTAAAATGTATATTCCGCACATTTATGTCAAATTGGAACCTTGTTGAAATGCATATCACATTTCTGCGCATTCGTTTATGTTAAATTGGAGCTTTGTTGAAACGCATATGTGTGTCATCATATTTCTGCGCATGTGTAGAATGTACAGTACAGTACTACGCATGCGTGTTAATGTACAGTCAGAAACAGTGCATTTCCTCATGGAGTCACTAAATATCTGCTATACAGTAGTACAGTACTGCTGGTAGTGTATATAAATAGTAAAAACAACTTTTATTTTATAGATTTATATAGTATAGTGTACATTCTGTACTGTAAGTTCATTTAAGCACTAAAAGCAAATTCATTTAATAACTGTACAGTAAGATACAGTACAGTGCATTTCCTCACAGAGTCGCTAGATATCTGTTGTAATGTAGTACTGCTCTTTGTGTATCTACAGTACTGTATATAGTAAAAACACCATTTATGTGCTATACTATAGTTATATACTGTAGTACAGTATACTGTACAGTATCTCAATGAGACATTTTTATATATTTAAATGCATTTAGAACTTTACATTGCAGTATGTACTGGATTTTAAAGATTTTTATATTGTATGTCAAAGATTAACAGTATTTAGATATACTATATTTAAACTACATCAATACTTTATTTTTTAGTAAGCACTAAAAGCAACTTAATTTCAAGATTGATATACTGTTTACGGTACTGTACTGTATGTCAGATATTTATATAAGATATTTATATATATATATATATTTAAATGCCTTTACAACTTTATGTACAGTACGGTGTAGTACTGTACCTGTACTACTTTAAGTGTCTAAACAGTAAAAGATGAACACACCAAAAAGTATATGTAAAGAATGAAAATGTTTATTTTTTCAGGATAACAAAGGAAAAATGCATAATACAAAAATACAACTTTTCCCCTTCCAAATTTACAATCTTGTCTTTTTCTTTTTAGCAATCGATGCTGCTCTTGGACATCTTGGTCTGTAACGAAAGAGATAATATTATATATTAACAATCGCACCGTACATTATTCAATCCAGATTTTTGGGGTGTTTGGTGGAGAAAGCGCATGACATGGGGAACAGTACATTATGAATACAGTGCCTTGTATCTTCTGATTTTTTGGGGGGGGAGGGTGGTTGGAATAGACAAAGCATGATGGCATTGGCTACAGCACTTTACTGTACAATAGGACTAGAGGTTTACAGTACATTAGGTTTGGAGGGAAGGGACACGGCGTGCATGGATTTGAGCACTGTGTCTTACCTGGCAGTATTGCTGGGAGAGTTTCCTGCACCAAGGGACGGGAGGGTCCTGCACGTTGTCTTTGCCCAGCTCCAGACATGCAAAATAGAAAACAAATAGAAAAAAAATTATACCATGACGCCAGTGCAATCCATTGTTAAACAGTACAGTGTCTTCTAGTTTTTCGGAGGTTTGGAGGAGACAAAGCATGCATGGCATGGGCTGCAGCACTTTACAATAGGATTAAAGGTTTAGAGTAGATTTAGGTTTTGGGGGAAAGGGACATGGCATGCATGGATTTGAGCTTTGTATCTTACCTGGCAGTATTGCTGTGAGAGTTTCCTGCACCAAGGGTTTTTTTTTCCTGCACGTTGTCGTTGCCCAGCTCCAGATATGCAAAATAGAAAATAAGCATACAATTAAATAATTTTTAAAAATCAACTGTTTTTTTTTAAAGATTAAAAACATTGGCGGCGCATCTTTATTTCTAAATAAATGTATAACTAGTAGTCATCAAACAAGTCGATGGACCTCCAGGGAAGAGCCCTTGTATGACTCAAAAGGCTATTCATGCTGTCTCTCACGGTTTTCATCAGAAGACTGGTAGCTTTAAAATAGCACTTCACTTCCCCCATATTTTTTCTCCTTAAATTTGCTAGAAGAGCCTTCTTCTATTTATTGCCTTCATTATTTACATTTTGGGTCCACTCGCTGTACAGCTCAAAACTGATGTGGTGTTTAAAGATGAACTGGGCATATTTCTGAGGTAGACCACCAGATCTGATCTTGTATTTCTCCCGGATGCTCTGGGGCAGGTCTCTCAGCATGATGTTGTGGCCTAGCTCTTACCGGGGTTGTCATCTTCTCTAACAGAAGGGTATACATGTATTCTGGAGATGGAGGGGTTGAGCGTGAGGGGTCCCGTTGTGTGCTTGGTGTTGGCACCATGAAGGTCAAATCCAGGGATTGAGAGGGTGCACAAGGGATGGGGGGATATGCGGTTCCTCCGTGGGAGAATAAGGTGCCTGCAGGCCACCCTCCTGCTCCTGCATCGGACATATGGGGCAAGCAAAGAATAGAGCCCCGAGATGTTTCTCTCAATCTTATCCAGATGAACACCAATGCACCTATCCATATTCACCATGGTCTCCAAAAGACGATCCAGCTTGGCCTCCATTCGGTCACTGTATTGCTCTGTTGAGATGTCAGTGATTTCGATACCACTGAAAACATCCAGCATGCGGGTGACCGAGCTGGCTCTGGTGCAAGGAGTGCTGGTGTCACTCGGACGAACATCTGCGTGGCTGGGTGCTGGAGGAGGTGAGCTGGGGGCTTCGGGACAAACATTGGCATTGCTTGCTGCAGGAGCAGGTGAGATGGGGGTTTCAGGACAAGCATCGGTGGACAAAGGGTCAGAGGGGGTGGATGTTTTGGAATCTTTGGCGGTGGGCGATGGTGGGGAAAAGTCTGGGAAGTCCAATTTGGCTTTGGTGGGTTCAGGGGCACAACTTGAACCTTATTGATTTTGGCCATTTTCTTCTTCACATAATAAGGGCCAGGGTTCATTGCCTTGAGAGCCTTCGGAACCTTTTCTCTAGGCACCTTTGACTTTGGTTTGAAAACAGCTTCCGACTTTCTCTTTCTCGTGGTCAGTACAGCAGAAGAAAGCAGTTTCGTAGAATCGGGGGTTGATCCATGGAAGCTGATTGAAGAATGCACAATACTGTATCTGTTCAAGAGCTCGTTCAGATAGAGATCAGCGTGTGGGAGGCTATGCATTTTGTGTCACCTTTTATGCACTGTATCCCTATTGGAATTTATTGGCGGCCGTGGACATGAGCTGCAGGTGTTAAAAGTGGTTGTATACAGTACTTTACCTCTTGGGGTCCATTATAAATACACCATCACTTCTGTTGATTCAATGCACATTGAATATACATCGAATTCACATTCCTCTGTGCTTGATTTATTTTCTAAAGCAGCGATGCAGAAGAAAGTTATCTCAAAGGATCTCAGCCTGTGAGTACAGGACCTGTACAAGAGAGGACTCAGAATTTTGCAGATCAAATGCTTGTTACTGAATTCGGGCCTTGATTTAGCATAAAGCACTGTCAGCTATCATGCCCATGGTCAGGCAAAAAATGTAAAGTGGAGTCCCCCAGTCACAACAGAGTAATATTTTTTGGTTTCTTTCTGCAATTACTGTATTACTCAAAAGCATGTTTTTGTTTACATGTTTTGTTCGCAATTATTTTAGACCCAAACAATTTCTGTACTACAGTACTTTGAGGTACTTTGAGCTTTGAGGTACTTACAGTACTTTGAGCTTGTATTACTCAAATTCTTCTTTTTTCCTTTAAACTGTAGGACGGCAAAGCGCCAGGTAGACGAAATCAGCGAGGCTAATGATGAGCGCTGTGCAGAGTCAATAATTTTCTAGAGAATAGTCACAATATCACAGCATCTGAGACCAGCATCAGGGTGATGAGATGCCAATTGGGATGCAAATAAGGACGTATCAAGTAAGTGTTTTACTGTAATAAAGAATAGTAAAATGCAATACTGTAGTATGCAAAGTGATTGAACAGAGTGACAAAACAGGTTTGATACTGTAATTACAGTGCGGTAGTTAGGACAGTACAGGTAAAGTGTTGTACTGTACACTACTGTACTGTAGATAAAAGTGTAGTTTTACTGTACCTGTAAAATTCTTCCTTGTCATTACAGAGCGTATCCAATGATAAGGGATGCCAACAAGGTAAAAAGAGTGGACCAAGCACGGACATGGATCGAAAGTGGCGAGACTTTTCAGGATGTCATCTTTTCTGATGAGACAACTGTAGCTCTTGAGAGATTTGCCACTTTTGCATTCCACAAAAAAGAACGCCTATCTCTAAAGCCACGTCCAAGCATCCAGTGAAAATGCATGTGTGGGATGCGATCTCTAGATGTGGCTGCATAGTCATATTTGAGGGTAAAATAATGCACACAATCACATGTTGTAGCCTTATGCACTGTGTAGTACAAATGTAGTGTATTCTGTAACCTAATTTTCAGTTTTAACTTAATTTTTTCTTCTCTTGTTCTAGGAATCATGAACAAAGTATTTTTCCAAGAGCAAATAGCCACTCGTATTGTTGATTATATTAGGCATGATTTCCCATCTGGTGGCCACCTTTTCTTCCAGGATAATGACCCTAAACATATTGCCTCTAATGCCTATATTTTTGTGAGTGGTATCAACTGGGTCAAGACGCCACCGGAGTAAGTGCTCCAGTGTACATTAACTTTTTCTCATTGTTTTAAACTGTTTAAATCTGTTCAACTAATTCGCCATTTTTCCCACTCCCATTCCGTATCACCAGATTTGAACCTTATAGAACTGGTTTGGCATGCACTAAAGGATCATATCAAAAAGGTTGTTACTGTAAACCATCCAAAAAGGAGGAATTAATACAAGGAATAATGAGTTTCTGTAACGACATTCTGACTGTAGAAAGATGCAACAACTACATAGACATATATACATATAGCAGGGCGCAAAAAGAGAAAAGAAACACACTATTAGTATAAATTTAAAAACTACATAGACATATTAGCAGTGTTTTGCCAGTTCTTTTAGGGAGTAATGGGATTGACACCGGCATTTAATAAGGTACAGTACTGTGCTGTACTGCAGTAAGGTAGGTACAGTAAGTATTGTACAGGTAAGCATGGTACTGATAATAACCTGATTAAATGTTAGCCTTCTATTAAAGGTAATTGAACGTTAATCATTTTATGCCTGCGCTTACTCTCCACTTTATATATACTTAATTATATACAGAACTGTATGTATAGTATATGTATTAGACGTGTGTATTACTTATTATTTTTTAAAATTCATTATAATACATGTAAGGCAAGTTATAGTTTATTCGTTTTGTGTGGCTTAACCAGTGAAGGCCTTAAATTTACTAATCCCGCAGCCATTTGTTTTCTTTCACCAATGCAACACTACTGCATTACCCCTACCAGGACCGGACCTAGGCTCTGTCCCCACGCCGCTTCCTTCGACGCAAAGGAAGACGTGCCTGTGCACACTACACGCGGGTGCCGCATTACCAGGGACACGCGAAGGTTTAATACTGTCAACTAGTCCACCCCTGTGATACACTCCGTCCCTGCCTATCACATTCTACCTGTAAGTATTCATTGCTCACAGCCTGGAGGGACTCTCCCATTGGCTACCTGTTGCTTATATGCTCAGCCAGCCCTTATGAAAACTGGCTGAGCATGAACTTTGTTTATGTACGTAGTGCTTGCCTCAACATCCTGCTGCCCTGCTGTTGCTCTGCGCATTATGTCTTGCTCTCTTGTACCTTTTGATCTCAACTTGTACCCGGACCTTTGCCTTCTCTGACCCCAGGACCCCGGCTACGCACAACAACCATTCAGACCTCTCTACTCCTGGACCTTGGCTACACTCAACAACTATCTGACTTCTCCAATCCTAGACCACGGCGAGTATCATGACTATTCTGACCTCTCCTACCCTGACCCGACCTTCACTCTGCACTCCAGACACGGTTACGCGGATGTAGGTCGGTGTGTACCAATATCCCCACCTCAGCTTCGTGGTCCCGTCCTGTTTGTGGTGAGCACTCGTTACAGTGACTCAGCTAAACATCATGGAATTAAAATCCACAATAGCTAACACCTGAAACATTACAGTGTACTGTATGTGTCTTTGTGTATGAATGTCCTATTGTGAGTGTGTGTGGGAGGTGCAACTAAATTAGTCCGTCTTGGTCTAATGCTGTGATGAACCTGCAGGATTAAGTTGAAAGAAATAATTTGAACTGTGGAAAAATACAATAATAGTTATGACTCACTTGATCCTTTACCATGTGTGCGATATTTCCATAAACAGTATGATACTTTAAGCAGACCAAGCCTACCCAAAGTTGAAGGTATTGAATAGAATTCCCATGCCCCCCCAAACAAATATGATAGTATGCCACCTCATAGAGAAATAAAAATGTAATGATTTTATAAATGTAAAAAATGATAAAATATGAGAAAAAATGCATACTATAAGATAACCTTTTCCTTAAAATCACTCATTTGTTAAAACCTGCTCGGAAAAAAAATATGACATAATTTTTTTATTGATGTTGCAAATCCCAGTGAAGTGCAGTGAAGTCATTCTGGACCATTTACTGTAGACTGCAGGACTTCTCAGGCATGCGCATGCACGTGAAACCAGGCCAAGAACAAAAGGCTTAAACATAATGTTACTTTCTTGTTTAAGGTCCCAAGGCCCGGGAGAGTGGAGGTGTTGATAAGAAGCCAAATGCCTTTTGCTTGGTTTATAGAGGGAGGTGTATGTTTGTGTGGGGGGGAGGGGAGGGAGAAGGTGCAACTACGTACATTGTTTCATCTTTGTGTAATTCTGGGATGACCATGCAGGATTACACTTGAAAGAAATCATTTGAACTGAACTGTTGTAAAATATAATTAAAGGTATGACCCAAAGTTGAAGGTATTGAATAGAACTCCCCCCTTCCAAAAAAAATCAATAATATTTTTATTGTGGGTATCTTCCCCGACTTAATTACATATGCAAGTTCTAATTATAATGCAAAATGCAACGTCATAGAGAAATAAACATATAATGATTTTATAAATGTAAAAATTGATAAAATATGAAAAAATGCATAATATAAAGTTTTCCTTAAAATCCCAACTAAAATGTTTAATCTTGGTGTAATGCTGTGATGAGCGTGCAGGATCACAGTTGAAATAAATAATTTGAAATATTGTAAAATATAATAAAAGTTTTCAGTCCCTTGAGACCATGTTTGTGTGTGATATTTCCCTAAAAAGTATGAAAAGATGACCTACCCTACCAAAAGTGAAGGTATTAAATAGAATTCCCACCCTCCACCCTCAAAAAAAAAACACATGACAGTACTGTATGCCACCAAAGAGAAATAAAAAGGTAGTGATTTTATAAATGTAAAATTGATTAAATATATTTAAAAATGCATCGCATAAGGTTTTGTTTACAGCTCACAATTATTCTCTCCTCCAAAAAAATGTTGCTTTATTTTTTTTTGTTTCCTGTTGCATTTCTACAGTAAGTCCGATTGGCAGTGAAGGCTTTCTATTGTACACTAGTTCACAATGCGCATGCGTGAAGAACCAGGAAATGTAAATTTCTATACCAAAAATTTATGCTATAAATTCCGGTAGTGCACATGCGTCGTCACGTTCTAGTGTGCATGTGTACAAGCATTGATGGGCTATGGCAGGCATACAGCACACTATACCAGGCTGTTCTCCTCTGTGCCTTGACCCCCCCCCCCTGCTCGGCCCCTGAGTCAAATGACGTGCAGGGTCATGTGATGTTACATTGCCATGGTAAGTTGAAGCTGGGTTACCATGGCAACATATTGCTGGAAGGGAAGGTACTGTAAGTCTATTATGAAGACTTTGCGCGATCCCCCAGCATTTGATTTTAATGCCTGGTGGGAGAGCGCTGGACCTCTATATCTTCCGCGCCCCCCCACCCCCCAGAAAATCTAGCACCCCCCCAGGGGAATTAAAGTTAATATTGTATAGTACATTATATTTATCTTCATTATAAACTTTGCCAACAGGGTGGAGATGACCCAATGTCAGAGGTGTATTGTGTGTACAAGCTGGGGTCACTCATGTAATCAGCATTATAGTTGACAGGTGCCTGCTGAAGCTGGTAATCAGGTGGGGTGATGTAGCAAGAATTGCTATGTTGGTCGGTGTTAGTACCTGTACACTGCAGGGTCATGAAGTACATACTGTACGAATCTTAAATGGATGAAACCTGACCTTTCTACTTTTGAAGTCACCATCAGCAAACATACCGGCAAAAGCTGGTAGCACAGATCAATATCCTCTTGTATCTCCCGGAGGAGGGGCTTTACTTAAAGTTTGCCTTATCGAATGCTTACAGCCACATTGGTTCGGTGAAAATTTGAAGAATTCATATTTTTCAATTATATAGTCATATATCTCTGCTAAAGTCAACTTCTTATCTGTTCCAGCATTAATTGCAGAAAATATGAGAAATGCGTAACTACATTGTGGTTTGGTATAAGGACTTGACATGATGTCCATTCACCAAGTGCAGGGATAGCAATGTAGAATAACGGGACAAGCATTGTATATACTGTGGAGATTTTCATTATGAAACGCCTACATTTGATAATGTCTTCAGCGACCAAGGTCAATTTACAATAGATGACTGTTGTGGTCACTCTTTTTATCTAGTTTTTAAACACCTGCAAATTGACTACACACAATTCACTGGTTGCCCTATGCAAAGGGATTCACTTTTGCTATCTGGCGGAAACACGCAGAACTGCAACCAAACAAATGTAATCACGGAAATCAAAAACGGTAAACAGGTGTGGATTGCCAGCCTTCACAGAAGATTAACGAGTGAATGCCGCGTGGAATACAGCAGACTTTACGAAAACGGCGCAGAGAAATGATCGCATAATGGCCACTGCATCTGTATGATTAGTTTCCTATTGAATGGAGGTCGCTTGCAGAAGGGCTCTTAAAAGGTATTCCATTATTTTACCGGTCTCACTGTGGTACATCCCACATCTCACATCACTTGTGGAAAAATGACTGGTGATCATTGAGAAACAGACACGGTATGTACAATGTTTTAAGCGTTTACTGAAGGAAGTCTTTTGGGATAAAATATACCTTGTTAAAAAGTAACATCTGCACTATCCTGGTTTTTTTCTTTCCCCTGGGTCCTGCTGAGCTGAGTGTGAATCCACCCACGTTTACTATATTATGCCACATTTTTGGATATGTCCATATAACTTACATTTGTGAGTATTAACATTGGAGGTTCCATACACCACTGAACCCCCGACTGTCATACAGTACTGTTCTATGTCCATTTTTCTTCTCTCTCCTATGGTGTTAAGTCCCCCATTCCCCTGACTTTTTTGGATTTCGACTGTGGAGGTTATTGGAAACATATCCTGTTCCAGGGTTGTGAGTGGAGGAGTATACTATGTTTCATTTATTTGATTTCCCTGCTATCATTTGTTTTTATTAAATGTATTGTTACAGTATATGTACAGTATTATATTCACTAGTGTATTATCACTACTATTATTCCTATGCAGTTAGTCTGTTTTTTTTCACTTTACAGTCTATCTGATTACAGTATGTGATGCCAATTAGTCACGTATTTTATTATTCACAAGTGTTGAGCGCCACTTTCTGCTCTTTTATTTTAACAGGTCTTTAACCCAGACTGCTCTGGGCGGTAGCCCCGCTTACCAGTTAAGCATACACATATAACTGAACCAAATAAAACAAAACATATATTTCCTTACCTTCCCACACAGTTACAGTACCAGGCAGCTATGCCTTTCTCTGAGGCTGCCTCCGGTCCCAGTTGCTGCCCTGAAGCGCAATTTCCTCCTGCTCTGCACGACAGCTTTTCAGGGAGGCAGGGGAAATTGAGTTTACTCCTAGCGACGGAGGCGTGGTCACGCCCCCACCGGCGGTTCACCCAATGAGGTCGAACCAGCCGCGTGACGTAATGGCCATGCCCCCGCAGATCCCCGACCATGCCCCCTCTCGTCGCAAGCTCCCTATCTCCCCTCAGACCGCAGATCGCGGGTCGTGCTGTGTAAGCGCCGCCCCCCCCCCGCCGGGCGCGCGTGTCACAGTTATGACTGGGACCGCAGCCTAAGGCTGTGAGAGGTGAGGGAATAATTAGGGTCAGGTGAGTCCTATACTGTTTGTAAGCCTATACCTGATGTGTTGCTTGCTGGGAATTGTAGTTAATAGAGAGAACCTAACCACTAAACCCCCCAAAACTTACCTTATATTAGAAGTGAGTGGATGGCTCAGTATCTGGCGGCAGCAAATCGACTGCTGGGGAGGGTCTGTCTGGGCCCGAGTGCCGTGGTCATTTTGTCCCATTACATCCTACCATCCCTCTGTGTGAGAGAGTAGCTGTACTCTCAGTCATCCATTTAAGCTTGTAGTTCAGGCTGTGCTAAGACTTAGGAGTAGTTGCCAGTAGAAGTTCACCCCATGCTGGGAACTGTGCTCTAATCTCCTGTTGACATAGATGGAGTCTATGACTCTGTATGTATATGTATATATATATATATATATATATATATATATATATGAGAAAGCGCACACTTCTAGTGTGATAAAGTATGGACAATTTATTCCAACTTTTGTAGATCTGTGTACATCACACTCACAAATGCCGATAGGTCTTAGGCATGTATGTGTATAAACTCAAGCTCTGTCTCAGCCATCCTGTTAGTAGCAAAGTCTACTTCTCTCCAGCATGGTGATATACTCCGTCAGCTCCTCCCGGAAACCGGAAGTGACAACAGTAGTCCTGGAAAGGGATCCGCCGGCAAACGGTGTCTCACATATTGGGTTCCTATTTCACAGGAGTGATCTCAGACTACTCTCAGGATGCCCGGCTAGTGAATAGTGTCAGTTCTCAGCTTGGAACAGAGTTAAAACTTATTTTCCTTATGTGTTTCGTCGTATGGCCCAACTTCATCAGAGGTTGATGCTGAGTGATCTCAAATGTATACATTAAAGTCTAGCTAATGTTAATTGATGTGCTAAAATCAAACAATAAAACAATTTACATGACATACAAATTATTAGCCAGAACAAAATCTAACCATGAGAACTACATTAGACAACAAATTAAAATAATAAAAAAAATGAGAAATGTATATATTGTGTATGAATACACAGACATACAGTATATGATTGACACTTGATATTTTGTGTCAATCCGAAATTGTCACGCATACTTATGTGACATAGTTTTGACCTAATTTATCCCTATACTGTGTTGGAACCAGAAAGAGATAAAGACTAATAAAACTACATATGCAGATATGACAATGCATGTAATTAATAAAATCAATGCAATAGGGGGAATAGCGCTCTAGAAATGCTAATATAAAAAGATCGAAAAATCTGAGGAGAAATATATCCAAAGTGTCAAAATAGACAAATGTTAATAGCTAAATAAAATGAATAGTAACAGTTATGGATGATAAATACATGACGGTATTACTAACATTGGACAAAGGATAAAGAAATAGATAAATATTGTGGTGAGTAGACCAGCAGATAATAAACGAAGGTATATATATATATTCCTTAGTTTATTATCATAAATTATTATTTATTATCTTATTATCATAAATTATTACATATGTATCACATTCATTTAATATTATACATCACTAATAGTGCACCGTGTTATTAATATATTCCTAATATCACCAATAAACTAATTAGCATTAACAATTATGCTAGTGATAATTGTTCATGCTAATTAGTTTATTGGTGATATTAGGAATATATTAATAATACGGTGCACTATTAGTGATGTATAATATTAAATGAATGTGATACATGTGTAATAATTTATGATTAATATTTTAAAGTGACAGTTAGAATAGATTGTGTTTGGGTATTAAGTACAGTATATGCTTATAAGGGATGTCTAGACTCCAAACAGGGAAATCATGAAGGGCACATGAATGAACATGTGCAACCCAGACCTCCAGATGAAACCTGCATGCAGAGCCAGGGGAATTCCGGCAGATATTTAGACGATTGTGCTAACATCAATGTTTTCATTGAGCCCTTTTGGGGACAGAGTACCTAGTGTAGTTATCCAGAATCAGGGAGGAAAAAGTAGAGCACTGCTAATAAAAATAAGAAAAAGGGCCAGTTGCAAAATAATTATTTATTTATTAGGCATATAAGCCAAAAAAAGGGGGCAGACACACTAACATTTAAAACTCTGACGCGTTTCCCGCCGTGGAGGCGCTTTATCAAAAACTCTTTGATGTACTCTTTATGGACATATATTTTGGACATATATTTTTCTTCCTATATGGACTACCTTGTTTTCTATATATCCAGAATGTTTCTTTTGAACAAATATCTTTGTATCTATCTCCTCCCATATTAAACGCGGGGTCATTTCTAATATATACAGCAGAGACTGCGACTATTCTAACACAAACCAGTGGCAATCGCCAAAAAGACCCAGGTACACCCAGGTACATGCTGGGTACATGCCTTAAACTTGCCTTAAACTAGACCCAGCATTTCTGCATTGATTAATGGCTCATCAGATTAACAACGGGGGTCCCTGGCAGTCCCATTCAAACTGAATGGGACTGCCAGGGACCCCTGCTGTGTTAATCCTATGGGTCATTAGTCAATGCAGAAATGACTTAAACTTGCCTTAAACTAGCCAGGTTACACCCAGCACATACCCAGAATGTAACCGAGCTAGTTTAAGGCAAGCTTTAGAATAGTCGTGGTCTCGTCTGTGTGTATATATATATATATATATATATATATATATATATATATATATATATATATATTCCATAGCATAACAGTGTTGCACACTAGCCTTCTCAAAATTCTGATGCTTGTCCCATAAAGCAGATAATAAACTTGTATAGTTTCCAGAGTATACAGCTCACATTGAACCCCCAAAATAACCACAATATATATATATGCGTATAGGTGTCAAAGAGGAGTGCTACTGAGCATGGCAATATATACTGCTGCGGCCAAGTTTATTCGAGCATTTGCCCGTTCTTGGCCGCAGCAGTAGCCTGGCGCGCGCCCGAGAGTGACGGGTGCGCGCCGAAGCAGTGGAAGAGCGCCCTCCGATCGGGGCGCTCTCCCTACCGCTGCCGGGTCCGCCGGGTCCGCCGGGTCCGCCGGAACCCCCTGCCGCCGTCCCGCGATCGCGGGACACCAGGGCTCCCTCGGGGAGCCCATGACGCGCGTGCAGGGGGCGCAGGCTCCCGAAGACGTGTGACCGCGCGTCTATGACGCGCGGCACGCCGAGGGGCGGCCACTAGCAAGCCGGGAAATCTCCCGGCTTGCGGATCTGGCCGATGCGCAATAAAGCGTGTCGGCAGTGTATTTAAAACCAGAGACAGAACATGAAACACAGACAGAGCTCAGTGCTACATCCATTAACACTCTTTGGCCAAAGTGTCGTAAGCCCTTGAGCCCCTCCAAGGCAGACCATGTCTGAAGGGTCCTAGCACTAATATAAATTCTTAATAACCTGTACATTACCAGGAAGAATCATTTATAATAAATCTGTCAAAATTAGTTGCATAGTTCTAAGTCTGATTGAAGCTCTTATTAACCTGTACATTACCAGGAAAAACACTCTGTATTAGATTTGTAGCAAACAAACTGTATGCAGGTTCCCATGAGTGTGGAAGGTGAAGTGGAGTGAGCTTTGAACCATTTAAAAGTGGGAGGGGTGAACTTCAAACCTGGGAAGGAGGAGCCACCCTCCAAATCAGCTAGGACCAGCTGAACAGAATTGCAAAACATTCAGAACCCCAATAAGCTCATATTGAACCCCCCAAAAAACCACAATATATATATGCGTATAGGTGTCAAAGAGGAGTGCTACTGAGTATGGCAATATATATTTAAAACCAGAGACAGAACATGAAACACAGACAGAGCTCAGTGCTGCATCCATTAACACAGCTACACGGTACAATGCCTCCCAGGCATTGGCCAGTTTTTCATTAGGTCCCAGATAGGCCCTTAATCATCTGCAGTTTGTTGGTTGTAGGGTGGCCTATAGCTAGGGTGACTTACTTATAAGGATCCAGTTGCGAGCCAAGAAGCGGGGATTGGATCAGCGGAGACCGCCTTCACT